>NW_017280504.1:11924-26673 GCF_001594065.2 Cyphomyrmex costatus | reverse complement strand
TCTAAAGAAAAAGAATACAATAAAATACTTAGCCGCTTTAGACACAATTAAAAATTAGAATAAGTAGGCTAGTTATTTAGAGTTGCGTTGTAAGTCTGAAAAAATGTTCGGCACGCGATTGACAGAACTACATACACGGTATATAAATTCACACTTAATGATAATAAGCATCTTGATCTAGCTTTGACCGATAGGCTTCGCTTTGTGCTTCCTTCTTTCTTGTTATTGTTTAACAATGTACGGTCGTAAAATAAGATTCTATTATTTGTTAAAATATACGTCGCCTGAAAATGACGTTATTATTACTACTCTTATAGACAGATATTGCGAAGAATATTATTACGTCGACTCGCCATCAGAGGTCTATTCAATTGATATTCGTTAAAATTTCTCGCAAGTGCTGAAATACACGTATGTCTCTTTATATAGAGTCTCGATTTAATAACTTACACCGGCGTCTAAGGTAGGCTCCCACTACATTACCTTACTGATGAGTCCAGTAGTGGAAGCCGGGACGAAACGCCAACTTGTGATATTCTTCGCAATCTTATTTTTCACAGTTTTCAATTATCATTAATTTAATATTGAATTTTAATATATGTCTTTCAACATATTATTAAGATCTAATAAGATGCTATAAGCATCGAAATTTGTTAGATTGTATTGTCAATCTAACTAAAGTGATATTACCGCGGTAGTTATTTAGAGTTGCGTTGTAAGTCTGAAAAAATGTTCGGCACGCGATTGACAGAACTACATACACGGTATATAAATTCACACTTAATGATAATAAGCATCTTGATCTAGCTTTGACCGATAGGCTTCGCTTTGTGCTTCCTTCTTTCTTGTTATTGTTTAAAAATTAGAATATCGGTCAATATATAATAACTAGAAGTAAATGATTAACCGAAAGTTGCACTGTCCCCTTCAACGCTCCGCGTGCAGTCAAAATGTCTCATGACAGTCGATTGGTTTAAATATCATACCAGTTAGCAGTCGGGAGTATTTAAAATAATTTTATTTAAAATATATACGTATTTAATGAAATGAAGGGTGTAGGGGAAAGCGGAGGCGATTCGAAAATCGGCCGAAAGTTACATTAAAACGAATCAAATTTATACGTTAAAATCAATACCATTTTTCAAAACATTACCTTTCATTATATATATATATATATATATACATATATATGTATGTATAAAATGTTCGATTTTTCCCCATATACATAAGTACATACACGTATGTATATGTACATATATAATAGAGAAACACAGGATTAGTTGACCTTGGATTGAAAACCTTGGATTAGTCGTTACCAAGATCTCGACATGCTTATATATGACAACAAATTATTTAAAATTCAACCGTACTATCCTCGATCTATACGTTTAAAATGTAACCAGTGCATAAAAGTAATTATATCATCAAACAATCTAACAATTATCCAATGTCAAAGGTGTCATTCTAATTATAAATTTCTCTTATCTTACAACAAACTCTTACTTTGACACAGCTTTCAGTTACTTCCTTATAACATTTAATGATAGATGTTCATTAAAATATGATAGTTCATTAAAATTTGATACTATTAAATTTTTACATTTTTTTTATGATTTTAGGTGGAAAAGTACGAAAGTTAAGGTGTCTACATACATTTAGAATGTGTAAACTATGGTATTAATATAACGGAACGTTACAGTAAAGTAAATTGAAAAAAATATCCAGGATCGATCAGAGAATTGATTCTAAATAGGTGAATCAAAATGAAGAAACGAATAACGATACAATAGAATCTGAACACCAACAGTGCGGTAAGATTTATGTAGCTCCTAATAAACATTCATACAATTATTAATATATTTATGCATTATAAATTGCTCAACAAAATTAAAGCATTACATGTTTCACCATACAGAAATGTTATACGTATATATGATATTATATCTGTATACATATGTCTGTTATTTTAATTTATAATGCAAAAACTATGTTGAAATAATGTTTTTACTGCATACTGTTTACAATTAATGCGACCCGGGCACGCCAAGTTTTTTCTTCACTATAATCCAATTGACAATTATAGTCACTTTCGGTCTGTCTTATGTGACTGGCGTAATGAAGAATACACTTGGTCAATTATATTTAGGCTCATATCTGTTTTTGATCAAGAAGTTCAATATATTTTTATGCACTTAGCGTATGTTTTTCCTTTTTTTAAAAAAAGGTTTTTTTAAGAGATTGAACTATGTGAAGAACTTGCGCTACAGCTGGTATGTGTAGAATTTGAGCTAGAGCCAGGTTGTGACCAACTTTTGTTTCATCCAATAGATGCATTACGTTGTTGCCTGTTACGATTGTTATCTCTTGACTTCAATATACTTACTGACTTAACAGATATGTTTGATTTTGTACTAAAAATAAAAAGAATTTGTAATAATTAATTTAAGAAATTATTAGAAATAATTTCTAAATTAATATAACTTAAGTATATTTACTTTCGTGGTTTTATAACGTCAGCCAAAAAAAGCAATTCTTCATAAAGCGGCCAAGATGGCTGATAAATGAACCAATTTGACCCAGATCTCGGTTGAGAACATCTTACTTTTTTAAAGTGGCTACCAAATATTGTTCGCAGTGTGCGAAATCTTTTTGCTGCTTCAGATCCTAAACAATTTATATTTCAGCATCAAAATTAACAACTGAAAGTTATATATTAAATTATGAAGTTTTCATTTTTACCTGTCATTTGAACTGACAAAAGTGATGCTACAGATTCCCAAGCCTTATCTCTTTGTACAGCATTACTATATGTTTTAGACTTCTTGTCCCACAGCCCCGGATTAATTTTTACGAGTCTTATTATTTCTCGATCTACTTCATCCACATCATCATTTTCGACATTTTCATAATTTGCTTGCGTACACAATCCGCGTTCATCCTCCCCAAAATCCTCTTCATAATTATAGTCGAAATCACTCATTATTATAAAATTTTCAATCTATGACTAATTTATTTTAACACTTATTACCACAAATAGGTTATCAAAACAAACAAGAGGAACAAGCCAAATAGAGGGGAGCTCGATGCTCATTGGTTGTCGCAAAATCACGGAGGCGCAAGTTTTGGTTTTGGCCAAACCTTGCGATTGCTGTTCGCGACAATGTACCGGAAGTAGGTACTCCTTACGACTATGCGATTGGGTGCTTGCAACTAATGAAGAACGGGCTTTACGTGCTGGCGTATACCCGCGTTCCACCGTGTTGCTAGTCGCCGCCTTGTAAGATCCGTCAATTACCGCGAATCAGCGAGCGACCGAAAAACTCGCGACGTCAGTAGGATCGCCTCGCCGTACGCGCGAACCGCCGAAATCACACGTCCCGGTACCTGCTGACACCTCGCGACCGTTTGTAAATACTTCGCGTGATTAGAATTAAGTATCGTTGTATTGTCCGCGTCCATTTTACTATTCTGTTTCCGTATCATCGTTATTCGCGTTCGTTCCCGTATTATATCATTGCGCTTTCTGTATTATATCGTTTTTTTTGCTTTTATACTACATCTTTCAGTGTTATTTTATTTCGCTTTTATCTGTAATAAATTGTATTCGTTTCTTAACTATTACTTTTATATTATTTCTTTTTACTATTCCCGAAATACCGATCCGACGCGAATACTCCTCCTGCCGAACCTTTTTGTGCGATCCGCTTATACGACGAGCTAGTCCGAGTACAAAATCAGGTTGTTACAATACTCATAGCCAAGATGCTTATACAACAAGTCTGACAGCTTAATTTGGCATGGGATGAAACCGTATCTAGAGATCCTATAATCAGAGTTTGGTCAAAGCGGGCACAACTTCTGATTGGTTCTCTACCTTGGTCCATTCGGTATTCTTCGGATAGCTTCATACATTGTCGGAAAACGAGTTCGAAAAATAGAAAGAGACGGATAGTTCTAATTAGCCTTGTCTCAAAAAGGTTAGAAACTGTTCCAAGATCCCGGATAAAGAAAATTAATAAATTACAATTGAATAATTCAGCCAATTGATTAACTCGATTGGCCAATTTCTTCACTGAGACTTCAGGGCGATTTTTAACATCGTGGACATAAGGTGTTTGTTTATAACCATATCACCATATGGCCTACTGTTACCTATTTTTTGACACAGTGTCACGCTTTCTGCGTATGTGTAATACGAGAAAGAAAGTAATATCTGTTGTCTCTTTCTATCCGCCATCTTTGGTCCGCTTTGGCCAAACTCTGATTATAGGATCTCTAACCGTATCTATGAGCTTACACACCGCTTGGGCGAAATTCGAATCTCAGTTAAATATGATTAGTAACTTCGAGGTCCCGCGCTACGTAGCATGCAAGGATGCAACCAACATTCAGATCCATGGTTTCTCAGACGCAAGGAGGCGTATGGAGCCTGCGTTTATCTTAGGATCACTGACGCAAGGAATCAAGTTTTTGCGCGACTACTGTCTCGCATCGCTCCTCTAAAAACAATTACTCTACCGCGATTGGAGGGATGCGGAGCACTACTGCTGGCACAATTAGTGGACAAGATATTGAGGGCCATACGTTTCAAACCGAAGGCGATATACTATTGGACGAGCTTCATGATAGTGATACACTGGATGAAAGCTAAAGAAAAGAGTTGGAATGTTTTCGTCACTAACAGGCTTAGTGAAATCCATCGACTATCACAAGCAGACAGTTGGTTTCATGTTGTTACAGAGTGCAACCCGGCTGATTATATATCTAGAGGCTCTCTTCTACCTTAATCAATACTACCCTCTGGTGGTCTGGCCCACCATGGTTAAGAGGGGAAGCTCATAATTGGCGCACAAATATTCCGCCTATGTCACTCAACGAATTGCCAAAACAGAGACATACTCTCAAGACTATGATCAGTGCCAAGGATGAACCAGACTTGTTTGAAAGGTTCTCATCCTTGAATAAGTTAATTAGATTCAATGCTCTTTGTATAAGGTTTGTAATCAATGCAAAAGGTCAAGCCAATCTGTAGGGTGCATAACCATCCAGGAACTATTGAATTCTAATTTGAGTCTCATGAAAATGGTTCAACGGACCGCATTTGAACAAGATCTACATGCAATAAGAACACAGGGAAGCGTATCGCGAAGAAGTAAGTTGATGTGTTTATCTCCATTCATTGATGAACATGGCATTATTAGAGTGGGCGGATGTTTACAGAAGGCAGCAATCTCACCTGATGCGAAGCACCCGATTTTACTACCGGCAAATCATCCATTTACGTGTCTGATCATACGCTATAAGCATCAAAGACAACTATATTCAGGGGCGCAAGCTACATTAGCCGCCATCCGCAATATATATTGGCCTCTATCAGCGAGAAACAGTGTCAGGAAATGTGTCAGAGACTTTATAACTTGTCGCAAAGCAGATCCGCGTGTATCCAAAGCAATCATGAGTAATTTACCTGCATATAGAGTCACGCCGTCCAAACCGTTCGAATGCAGCGGTGTGGATTATTGTTAGCGGTGCTATCCGCGTCTATCTTACCGACCCGCAACGGGCGCTGGCTACGGCCTATCAGGGGCCACTAGTTACTAGAGATTTTCTTTGTGATCAACACCTTAAGGTGGCAAACATATATATAACTATGAAGAAGCGCCACATCACAATAATAATGAGTACAAAGCGTGCAGTGGTCGTTACGCGTCGTTCTAGAAGAGGCACGCGCGCGAATGGTATGGCCGCTTAGCAACGTTAACGGAAATTCAAAAGGGAACAATCATCGACTCGTAAACAGTGCACGCGAGACACATCATTGTATTTTAAGCCCGAACGCAGTAAGAAGGCGACGGGCAGTACATTATCTCAAAAGAAGCGACAGGCGTAGCCGACATTGCCGCCTTCCTTTGCACAGCTAGCAGCGTGCACTTTCTTGCACAGACATAAGGCGTAGCCGACATTGCCGCCTTGTTTCGCACTGCTAGCAGGGTGCAGTCTCTTGCACAGACATAAGGCGTAGCCGACATTGCCGCCTTTCTTCGCACTGCTAGCAGCGTGCAGTCTCTTGCACGGATATACGGGCGTAGCCGACATTGCCGCCTTTTTTCTTTGCACTGCCAGCAAGTGTACGGCATCTTTGTCGATCCAGAAACGCAAAGCGCGTCTGAAGCATCCCAGCTCCGATACGGAACTATAATCGCAGGAAGCGACGTGCGATCTCCTTCGTACGCTACCAAGGTGACATCCAGCCTCCCGCATGCCATTCTAAGAGCTGCCTCGTCATTTTTCAAGGACGTGACGGTGGAATATTCTCTCGGGAAATCAAAAGGATCCCGCAGCGAAATTATTTGTACCTTAACGAGTAGATAAGTAATAGCAATTATTCCTGTAAAAAGGTAAATTAGCTCGCGACATTAATAGTTAATGCGCTCGTGTTGTATCGTTATTGTACTGTAGTATCGCTTGTGTTGTATTTTCGCTTACATTGTATTATCTCACGTCACATATTTTTAACGTTCGTATTAATTGGCTAAAAATTGTTACAGAATGGATGAAATTTCAAGCTCGATTAAGCAGAGAGGCCGCGTTAAAGCCAAATTTACTACATTCGGTTATTGACAAGATCACAGAACAATTGCCGATATACAGAATAAATAAAGCAGTAGTAGATATTCTAAATAATTTAGAATTAGCGGATCCAACGTATCACATTCCTCGTGACGTGGATATATTAATAGGAGCTTCCATATTCTGGGATCTCATGCGTGGAGGGCAAATCAGAGGATCAAATCGATCTCTCGTATTTCAAGAAACTCTTCTGAGCTGGATCGTTGCAGGTTCTCTAACAGCGACTAATACGTGTCAAAGAAAGAAATCCTATTGTGGGATGACCATAACCTTGCACAAGCAGCTCGAAAAATTTTGGAGCATGGATGAAATAGAGCAATCATCACCCATCTCTAAAGAAGAAAAATTATGTGAAGAGCACTTCGTAAAGACGCACGTCAGAGATTTAGAAGGTCAATTCATAGTTCGGTTACCGCTGAAGGACAACATTGACGAGTTAGGCGACTCCAGTGTAGCAGCCGCAAAACGCTTCAAGGCAAAATAGAGCGGAAGCTCAAAAGACAACCAGAACTTAAGCAAGCCTATCACGACTTCATAACGGAATACCTAAGTTTAAATCACATGGAAGAAGTATTGCCAGAACATGCGTAATCTAAATTGTCTTATTACCTTGCGCATCATGCAGTTACGAAGAAAGACAGCGATACAACGAAAGTCAGGGTGGTATTTGACGCATCATGCAAGAGCTCCATTGGAATATCACTAAATGACTGTCTCAGAGTCGGACCCACTCCGGATCCAAGCCGGATCCAAGAAGATGATGATGATGACTCCTTTTATCTCCTCATGTGGAGCATAGGACGTCTACAGGCCTCTTCCACTTTTGTCCAAGGCCTATATTCGTTTCTCTCGAATCAAATTGTTTTCAGATTTGTGGGTGATTGATCCACAGAATCTTACCTCAGTCAGATATCAGAGACAAATATCTACTGATGTATACTGATGTATAGGACCTACAATTTAACGCCGAATCCAAATGGCGCTGATGATCATAGATCTTTTGATCACCAGGTGGAACCATTTTTTGGCTCATTAAACGCGAAAAATCGCATTTGGGCGCACGTGGGATTGAACTCGGGTCTACAGATCGCGAGTCAATCGCACCGAGCGGTGAGCCACTCGACGCCACATCCAAGAAGATATATTCTGTATTATTCTTCGACTGCGTCAGCAGTGTCAGCACCAATATGCTATGTCTGCGGACATTGCCAAAATGTATCGGCAAGTCAAAGTTGCCGAAGAGCATGCTCATCTCCAGCGGATTCTTTGGAGATGGAGCGAGGAAGAGTCTATCCGCACATTTCGCTTCAACACAGTTACGTATGGTTTAGCCAGCTCATCTTTTTTAGCGATTAGATGCCTTCAAGAAGTAGCATTGCAGCACCAAAAGGAGCATCCTGACGCAAGTGGTGCCATATTAAACGATTTCTATGTGGATGACTTATTGACGGGAGCATCTACAGTTGAGGATCTCAAGGAGCTAAAACAAAACATAGTTGAAATACTGAATAGCGCCGGGTTCGAAATACGAAAATGGAGATCCAACGTACTAGAAATTAGCGATCAAGATACTCGCAATAACTCCATAGTAAAAATTGGAAAGCCCACAAAGATATTAGGATTGCATTGGGACACAAACCATGATACATTCCATTATAAATTGAGATTATCCGAAGAAACAGGCAAAGTCACTAAATGCAAGGTGTTAGCCCAGGTGGCGCAGATACACGATCCTATCGGATGGTTGGGACCAAGCATAATCAAAGCAAAAATAATATTACAACGCCTGTGGCAGACCAATAAAGACTGAGATGATCCAATCACAGAAGAAATATTGGAAATGTGGAGGCAATGGAGGTCTCAAATTCACAACATTCAGCAGATTAAGATATCCAGAAAGTTAATAGAAAATAGTCAGAGTCAAGTAGAATTGCATGGATTTTGCGACGCATCTGAAGCGGCATATGGCACTTGCCTATACATTCGCAGCATCACAAGCGCAAATATATATATATAGTATGGTTATTATGCGCCAAGTCGAGAATAGCTCCCTTAAAGAAATTATCACTGCCTAGACTGGAATTATGTGGAGCAGTCTTATTAGCGCGCCTTTTCGAAAAAGGCACACGCACTAAACATTGCTGCGCACAATATATATTATTGGAGCGATTCGACGATAACTCTGTCATGGATTGGAAATGAGCCTAGTAAATGGCATACATTTGTTGCAAACAGGGTCGCTGAGACCCATCGCATCAATAAGGCAGCGTGGTATCACATAAAGTCGGAAGATAATCCCGCTGACCCGCTGTCTAGAGGAGTCAACCCTGATATACTAAAGTCGATGACAATCTGGTGGGAAGGCCCAAAATTCCTGCAGGATGACGCGAAAATACAGCCATACGATTGCAAGGGCAATGAGAATCACATACTAGAAAGATGTAAGGTAAATCCAATAGCTCTTACGTCAATTGAACTTGATTCAACTATTATTAAAAGGTTCTCGTCATTTACTAAATTAAAGTGCGTAATAGCCTATTGTTTTCGTTTTAAGAACAATTCCTTAAAAACTACAAATCAGTCCAGCGGACCATTAACGGTAAAGGAATGAGAGATAGCAGTATCGGCAATCGTTAAGATCTGTCAAGCGAGCGAGTTCGCACAAGAACTAAAAGATCTGTGTAAAAAAAAGGGTAGATGTAAAAAGTAAACTCTTAACGTTGCATCCATTCATTGATTCTAACGGTGTCATTAGTGTGGGAGGAAGGCTCCATCACGCACCAATAGAATATTCACAAAAGCATCCTATCGTATTACCGAAAAGGCACCATCTCACTGATTTAATAATAAGGGATGCACATTATAAAAATCTGCACGTAGGATCGCAAGCGGTTCTAGCATCAATAAGTAACAATTTTTGGCCAATAGCTGGTAAGAGCAAAGTGCGTAGAATATTAAGAAAATGTATTGTTTGTTTTCGCGCAAAGCCAAATAGCTTGAATCAACTGATGGGAGATCTGCCGGCGGTTAGAGTTACTCAGGCCAGAGCGTTCCTTAACACTGGAATAGATTAAGCCGGCCCATTCAGTATAAAAATATCGAGAAATCAGACAGGCAAATCCTACCTAGCAATTTCCATATGCCTAGCCACAAAAGCCGTACACTTTGAGTTAGTGTCTGATTTGACTGCCACGGTCTTTCTCAATGCACTAAAGCGATTTATTTCCCAAAGGGGAAAATGTATTGCGTTTAGGGGTGTGCGGGTACCCGAAAAAGCGGGTCGGGTCGGGTGGGTAATAATCGGGTCGGGTCGGACGGGTCCCGAATGTTCGTACCCGAAATTCTTGATTCGGGACCCGAAACTATTCGATTTATTGCAAATTCTTTATAGATACGTGAGAGAATTCCAAAGTGAAAAGAAAATTTTTCATTTTTTCAGTTTGTAGTTTTTTTTATATGTAAAAATTTCTAAACTCACAAAAACTTAAAAAATATAATTGAAGAAATAAAGGACTCTTTTTCTAAACAATAATTAATACGTTGAGAATGGCGAATAAGAGTCAATCTAAATCTGATAATATATTCTAATATTCTATATTGCGAAGAATATCACGTAATGTTTGGCGTTTCGTCCCGGCTTCCACTACTGGACTCATCAGTAAGGTATTGTAGTGGAAGCCTACCTTAGACGCCGGTGTAAGTTATTAAATCGAGATTCTATATAAAGAGATATACGCGTGTCTCAGCACTTGCGAGAATTTGCGAATATCGATAGACCTCTGATGGCGGGTCGACGTAGTAATATTCTTCGCAATATTTATCCAAAGTGAGAAATAACGTTCTAATTATATATAGTCCCCCCAAATAATCTGATTTTTAAATGTCCCCTCTTCTTAATTGTTGCGCGCCGAAAGATTTTTCGGTCTTGCAACGCAACTCTAATAATCTGAAATATCCCCCCTCCTTTATTTCTTCAATTATTTGTTTTCAAAAAACCGCAGGTTGTAATAACGCGGATAATACATTGCAATTCTGTTCATTAAGTAAAAATTTACAGTTTCTAGATTAATTGCGTTTCAAGACCGAAAATCCATCGGCGCGCAAATATTTAGGAGGGGGGATATTTCAGATTATTAGAGTTGCGTTGCAAGACCGAAAAATCTTTCGGCGCGCAACAATTAAGAAGAGGGGACATTTAAAAATCAGATTATTTGGGGGGACTATATATAATTAGAACGTTATTTCTCACTTTGGATAAATATTGCGAAGAATATTACTACGTCGACCCGCCATCAGAGGTCTATCGATATTCGCAAATTCTCGCAAGTGCTGAGACACGCGTATATCTCTTTATATAGAATCTCGATTTAATAACTTACACCGGCGTCTAAGGTAGGCTTCCACTACAATACCTTACTGATGAGTCCAGTAGTGGAAGCCGGGACGAAACGCCAAACATTACGTGATATTCTTCGCAATATAGAATATTAGAATATATTATCAGATTTAGATTGACTCTTATTCGCCATTCTCAACGTATTAATTATTAAAAAATATGGTAAAGATAGTAATTCTAATCGGGTAATTTCTATTTCGTTGTTATCTTTCTAAAGACTCATTTTCACTATTTGCATGCGTCAAGTTATTACTATCTTCAACTGTCCCTGTCTCTTCCCATTAATATAAGATGTATAGAATAAATTGAATAAAGGCCAAATGACGGTCAAGCAAGATTTAGGTTGCTACAGTAATGTGTGAATTTATTTACCACGTATGTAGTCTTCTTTAATCGCGCGCCGAAATATTTTCAGTCTTTTACAAACGCAACTCTAAATAACTACCGTAGTAATATCACTAGTTAAATTGACACGCAATTTAACGATATTTGATGCTTATAGCATCTTATTAGATCTTAATAATATTATATAGAACTATGTTCACATAGTTTCTATGTAAATACAATTCTATATACATGTTGATACAACGCTGCTTATAAATATTACAAAATCAAAGACTACAGAACTGATTCATATGACATATCGTATAATATTATTCAGTAGGTTGGAAACTATCATTACGAGTACATATCGTATAGAGTGATTAAATTAATTGTGAAATTAAAAAATGTCTTCTATTAGTGAGGAAGAGAGTGATGAAGATAATAATAAGTCGACGCATTCAAACAGTGAAAATGTGTCTTTAGAAAGGCAACGACGAAATAAAAGTTTCGTTTGGCAGCATTTTAGAAAAATAAGTCAACATAAAGTGAAATGTTCTATTTGTGATCAAGAATTTCAAACGAAATATAGTAATACAAGTTGCCTTTTACGACATTTAACTTCGAAACATAATGAAAGAATAATTACAAGTTCGATGATGGAACAACAGCCACACGAAGTAAATTAATACCAAAAAACGTTGAAAAATTATATTTCCTATACTTCAATTTAAAATAAATGTTTTGAACTAAATAATTCTTAAATTTTTTATGAAATTCACTACTCAACAAAATTAAGGGATCACTTGTCCCACCCTGGAAAAATAGGCAAACTTTGAGATAGAATAACTTCGTCAAAAATCATCGTATCGAGATGTTTAAAAAAGCATTTTAAAGCTTGAAATCTCTACTTTTCAGACCTGTACTTCAAAAAACGGTCTTACTGATATTTCGTGAAGTTGCACAATCATAAATAAAAATGTGTCAAATCTAAAAATTTTTTACAAAATTTACCAAGTTCCACGGAGCGAAATAAAAATTGCGCACAAATGCAGTTTACAGCTTTCTAAAGAACGAATCTTTACCTTCAATTTGTTTTTTTTTTTAGCTCTGTACGATTTTTTTTCAACGAGTTATGTAACGTTTAAGTAAAAATGGCCATTTTACCTTTCTTTTTACCTTCAACGTTAAATAACTCGGTGAAAAAAAATCGTACAGAGCTCAACAAAAAAGCAAATTGAAGGTAAAGATTCACTCTTTCGAAAGCTGTAAACCGCATTTGTGCACAATTTTTACTTGGCTCCGTGGAACTTCTCAAATTTCGTATAAAATTTTCAGGTTTTGACGCACTTTTGTTTATGTTCGTGTAACTTTACGAAATATCAGTAAGATCATTTTTTGGAATACCAATCTGAAAAGTAGAGATTTCAAGCTTTAAAATACTTTTTTAAACATTTCGATACGATTATTTTTGACGAAGTTATTTTATGTTGAAGTTTGCCTGCAGTTTTTTTAACAAAATTAAAGTCATTTAAAATCAATGTTAAAAAGGATCAAATTCGAATTTCGCATATCTCCGCGAAGAATGGTCGCGAAGCGCGATAAAGCGTTTTAAAACCATAACAAATTTCTTTAATTGTAAGTTAAATTCAACACTTCCTCTTAAAGATGATTATTAATCATCACGTTAAAATCTTTTTCACTGACAATGAGTAATTTGAAATAAATATTGCATTTTTTAGTCTTTCCTCTAAAAATTTTTTTTAATTTGCCGCCGGTATTAGCATTACCCGAGGTGTACCACGGGGAGGTTACACGGTCGGACTTACACCTCGTGTGTGTGTGTGTATGTGTGTGTGTGTGTGAAAATGCATTTTTTAAAATTGTGTGTTACCGCCTCTCTGTTGAATTACTTCTTGACAGCGTATCCGCATGTTTATAAATCGCTGAATTAAGTTTTGAGGAATTTCGCGCCAGATTAGATGGAGAGCATCGCCCAATTCCTGTAAATTTTGAGACTGATTGGGAAGATCTCTCAGTCGAAGTTGAGCTGCCTGCCCTTCTGTGAGTTGTCTTCTTGGCATTTCGAAAAGAAAATACACTTTCGATAGATTTGCTACGCCACTGAAACTACGGCAACACTTTGCGCGTTGTCGTAGCAAAGTAGTCGCGACTTGAAGTGAAGTTGTCGCGAATTGAAGTGAACTTGCCGCGAATTGTAGTGAATAACAGACAACTTTGTTACGACAACGCGCAAGTGTTGCCGTAGTTTCAGTGGCGTAGCAAATCTATCGAAAGTTTATTTTCTTTTCGAAATGCCAAGAAGACAACTCACAGAAGGGCAGGCAGCTCAAATTGTTGCTCTGCTGCGTGAAGGATTTAATCAGCGTTATGTTGCAAGACGTTTGGATGTAAGTCAATCGACTGTTAATCGAGCTTGGAATCGTATCGGTAAATAAAACATTTCTCCATTGTCGTACAGTCCACTGTACGTGAGTTTGTGCATATTCTAGACGATCACGACGATGATTTAGTGTTAGCGCTGGAACACGTACGCGATTTCTGCTTCTTAAACCAGCTTCATGCAGTCGTCGCCGAATAGTCTGATCACTAACGCGATTTTGTTGACAAATTTCGTTAACCACTCGAGTTGCGGCAATAGCAGGATTATTGAGAACTGTTCTAACAATCCGTCTGTCCATTCTCCTGTTAGTAATACGTCGACGACCCTGACCACTTCGTCTAGTGAAACTCCGAATGTCCAGAAAACGATTCCAAGCTCGATTAACAGTCGATTGACTTACATCCAAACGTCTTGCAACATAACGCTGATTAAATCCTTCACGCAGCAGAGCAACAATTTGAGCTGCCTGCCCTTCTGTGAGTTGTCTTCTTGGCATTTCGAAAAGAAAATAAACTTTCGATAGATTTGCTACGCCACTGAAACTACGGCAACACTTGCGCGTTGTCGTAACAAAGTTGTCTGTTATTCACTACAATTCGCGGCAAGTTCACTTCAATTCGCGACAACTTCACTTCAAGTCGCGACTACTTTGCTACGACAACGCGCAAAGTGTTGCCGTAGTTTCAGTGGCGTAGCAAATCTATCGAAAGTGTATTTTCTTTTCGAAATGCCAAGAAGACAACTCACAGAAGGGCAGGCAGCTCAAATTGTTGCTCTGCTGCGTGAAGGATTTAATCAGCGTTATGTTGCAAGACGTTTGGATGTAAGTCAATCGACTGTTAATCGAGCTTGGAATCGTTTTCTGGACATTCGGAGTTTCACTAGACGAAGTGGTCAGGGTCGTCGACGTATTACTAACAGGAGAATGGACAGACAGATTGTTAGAACAGTTCTCAATAATCCTGCTATTGTCGCAACTCGAGTGGTTAACGAAATTT
>NW_017280504.1:6065-11757 GCF_001594065.2 Cyphomyrmex costatus | reverse complement strand
AAACTTCAACATAAAATAACTTCGTCAACAATAATCGTATCGAGATGTTTAAAAAAGCATTTTAAAGCTTGAAATCTCTACTTTTCAGATTGGTATTCCAAAAAATGATCTTACTGATATTTCGTAAAGTTACACGAACATAAACAAAAGTGCGTCAAAACCTGAAAATTTTATACGAAATTTGAGAAGTTCCACGGAGCCAAGTAAAAATTGTGCACAAATGCGGTTTACAGCTTTCGAAAGAGTGAATCTTTACCTTCAATTTGCTTTTTTGTTGAGCTCTGTACGATTTTTTTTCACCGAGTTATTCAACGTTGAAGGTAAAAAGGCCATTTTTACTTAAACGTTACATAACTCGTTGAAAAAAAATCGTACAGAGCTAAAAAAAAAAAACAAATGGAAGGTAAAGATTCGTTCTTTAGAAAGCTGTAAACTGCATTTGTGCGCAATTTTTATTTCGCTCCGTGGAACTTGGCAAATTTTGTAAAAAATTTTTAGGTTTGACACACTTTTATTTATGATTGTGCAACTTCGCGAAATATCAGTAAGACCGTTTTTTGAAGTACAGGTCTGAAAAGTAGAGATTTCAAGCTTTAAAATGCTTTTTTAAACATCTCGATACGATGATTTTTGACGAAATTATTTTATCTCAAAGTTTGCCTATTTTTCCAGGGTGGGACAAGTGATCCCTTCATTTTGTTGAGTAGTGTATCTAGCATAATTGATTGGAACCAATTTGGTTTTCCATGAAATATGTTGATATTGTTTTTTATTTAATTACGACACATATGAAAACGTTTCCAAACTTAAATATTTAAGATTATTCAGAAAAATTTTGTCCCGAATCGAATATCGAGTTCCACATTTCCGAATAGAGTTTTGGGTCTTGAATAGTTTCGGGTCCCGAAATTCGGATACCCGAACATTCGGGACCCGTCCGACCATTACCCGACCCGACCCGAGGCTCGGGTACCCGAATTTTTCGAATACCCGCACACCCCTAATTGCGTTGTATTCTGATAATAGCTCTACATTCGTAGGCGCCAATAATCAATTAGCAGATTTAAAAAGGACTGTCTTTTTAAAGAGACCACTCAAAAGCAGATACACGATTACTTACACTTAGCTGAACAGTTTATAGAATGGAAGTTTATTCCAACATATTCTCCACAGGTAGGAGATAGAGAATCTCTAGTAGAGAGAATCGCCAACTTGGTCACGTGACCAACTACGTGATTGGCTGGCGGAAATGAGCAGATTTGGGCATCTCGACGCCAATGCATTGACGCCAGAACACATGGCGGCCCCATCCTTCGTGGATATGTGCGATTAATATTACCCCGCTTTCTGAATGTATTACCGATCTCGAAGCGTTGACCCCAGGTAATTTTATTATTGGCGAGGCAATTACGGCCATTTTGGATCGCGATTTTATTCAAACATCGTCAAATCGTTTAACACGATATCAATTACTTTCGTAATTAAAACAGCATTCTTGGAATCGATGGTCGTCCGAATATATGTCGCAGCTACAGCAGTGTTTCAAACGGAAAACTTGTAAACACTTGAACCTAAAGGTAGGCACTATAGTGCTTGTTAAGGGCGAAAATACCTCTCCGATGACTTGGCCGTTAGGTCGTATCACTGCAATCCATCCAGGGTCTGATGGAATTATTCGGTTAATCTCTGTGCGTACTAAGCAAGTGATAAGCAAACGAACCTTGCCCAAAATTTGTATTCTACCATTAGAAGATGATGTAATCACTTGATTATTATGTTATTCAATTATTATTTTTGATATCCCCAGCGCGATATCGAAAATGTTATGTTTAAAATTTTGTTCTTTCGATTATGCCACGTGAACTAAATTTATTTAGGGTTTCTTTCAGATATTGTGTATTAATATATATAGTTATTTAAGTTATTGTAAAGCTCACTCCTTCCAAGAGGGGGAGAATGTTAGCAGTGCTATCCGCGTCTATCTTACCGACCCGCAACAGGCGCTGGCTACGGCCAATCAGGGGCCACTAGTTACTAGAGATTTTCTTTGTGATTAATACCTTAAGGTGGCAAGCATCTATGATAGCATATATAGGCTGTCTTCCCATAGTCCCTTTGCCAGTCAGTAAAATAATATTACTAGGGTGACGTCATCTTACTGACTGGAGAAGTGTTCCCATTCTCGCCAGTAAAAAGTGACGTCAGGATTTGTTGCGTTTCTATGCCCTACGCTTTCTACAGTTTTCGTTTCATATTACAGTTTCATTTCATATTTTTGTCATCAGTAATCTTCATTGAATAGGTAAGTAAATAATATATATTCCATGTAGCAATGTTTACTTGCAACTCTGTAATATTTCGGTACCCATGTCTTAAAATAATTGACCCCGGCGACTAAAGAGGTTAGACAACGATTTCGTTTCGGTTATTGAGATCCGATGTATTTACGAATTTTAAATTATCATCCTTATATTTAAATTAATCAAGTATTATTCGGTGATATTATAATACTACTGTAGTATTTATGCGTTATATGTCTGATGTATCAGCGCGCATTTAAAAGGGGGGGCTACATATGTGGTATATAAGAATTCACTCATACTTATTATTAGCACTTTGATCCAGCTTTGACCGTTATAGGCGTTTAATTCCTTCATTGTTTGTAGACAATTTACGGTCGGTACAAAAATTATAAAAATGGCATTGTAAGAGTCAAATAAATAAGTGTGATATTCTGAACGACTAATTAAATCGCGCGTATATTCTAAATTTTAACTATTTTGACAATACTTAAAAACTAACTTATAATATAACATTGAAAAACAGAGATATATTACATTATTACTAGTTTCGACCACAAATTCTGGTCCTCTTCAGATTCGATATTAACGTTGAAATATAAAATTGAGTAAATCTCCGGAATAACAGAAGCAGCTCCGATCTTCTTGACCTTGACATATGTTATCAAGGTCATGACCCTGAGTAACTTTGCCTTAACAACTAGCCGTCGCTCGCCCTTCGTTAAAAAGATATTAACAAAAAAAGTTTCAAAAATAACGTCCTATTTCTGCTATATATACACTATATATTAAATACTATTCTACATAGGTTTTGACCTTCCACGCGAAGCGACTTTCACCCCCCCCCCTCCCCCCAGCTCTTGCAAAGGGGCGTACGACTTCCATGATTGTACCGTTGCTATGATAGTACTGTCGGGGCAGACCTCTGACGACGGTGTGGGTGCGGGGGGGAGGGGCCGAAGGCCACCCCTTCACACCGTCGACAGAGATCTGCCCCGATAGTACTATCATAACAACAGTATAATTGTAGAAGTCATGTACCCCTGTGCAGGGGGGGGGGGGGATAAAAGTTACTTCGCGTGGAAAGTTTATGAACAGGGAAAGGTGTAGAATAGTACTTCATATCATGCATGTATAGCATACATGTATATAATTATAGAAGTCGTATGTGTAGATATAGTAGGTTCCGCCCCCCTGCGGGGGGCTCCACAATTGTTAAAAATAACCTAACCCAACCCATTCAGTGATGTGAGATAGCTGTCGTTTCGCGTAGAAAGTCGAAACCCACGTGCAACAGTACAATCATGGAAATGTTTCCGCATAGAAAGTCACATGCCTGTACTGTTGCACGTGGGTTTCGACTTTCTACGCGAAGCAAGAGCTACTCACATCACTGAATGGGTTAGGTTAGGTTATTTTTAACAGTCGTGGAGCCCCCCGCAGGGGGGCGGAACTTACTGTATCTATACATACGACTTTTATAATTGTACTGTTGCACGTGGGTTTCGACTTTTTACGCGAAACGAGAGCTATATAATAATGTTGAATAAAGTATAATTATATACCTAATAAAAATTATATGAAAAAGTAACGCTTTCAAATAAAATTTTTGTTTTTAAAGTAGAAAATCCATTGTCAAGCAGAAAATTTTTGTTCTATGTCATAGAAAAGAAATGTTATTTTTTCAAACTTTTTTTGTTAATATATTTTTAACGAAGGGCGAGCGACGGCTAGTTGTTAAGGCAAAGTTACTCAGGGCCGCGACCTTGACAACATATGTCAAGGTCGAGAAGATCGGAGCTGCTTCTGTTATTCCGGAGATTTACCAGAGATTACATGACTATGGATTTTAATGAACATATAATATTAAAACAACTATGATTTATAGAATTAAAAGTTATAGATATTTGCATCAAGACTTATAATTCTGAATTCTAAAAAATAATTAGTTAACAATGTGCAAACATACCAAAAGATTTATACCTCAATTTGAAAATTTTAGTTGATCCGTATAAGTAGAGTATATAGGCCGGTTCTAGGCCAAATTTGAGTTTGAGCTTTTTTGAATTTGATTTTTTTGAGTTTTTTTTTTAAGAAATTGACGACTGTGATTGGTCCATTTTTTTTTTAGTTGAGCTTTTTGAATTTGATTTTTTTGAGTTTGAGCTTTTTGAATTTGATTTTTTGAGTTTGAGTTTTTTGAATTTTATTTTTTTGAGTTTAAGCTTTTTTGAATTTTGATTTTTTGAACCAGGTTTACCAACATAAATCATTGAGCTTTTTTTTGTAAGTACTTAATTTTGAATCAGGTTTACCAACATAAATCATTAGAAGGATATGACGTCGAGGGGTATGACGTCACGAAAAATGAATGATTGTGCGATAAGGCTACCGAGCGAGGACGACAAGTGGCTCGAATTCAAGAACCATTGCAGGAAGGAGCGCGTCTCGTTCGTAGTCTACGCCGATTTGGAATGCGCATTGGAGAAAACGGCTAAAGATCCAACAACCTCCACGTATACGTACCAACATCACAACGTCTTCAGTATCGGGTATTACGTGTACTGCTCGTACGACAACTCGCTGTCAGGCTATCGTTTTCACCGCGATAAAGACTGCATATCATGGTTCGTGGATGAATTGAAAAATTTAGCACATAGTGTGCAATCTGTAATTTCGACCAATGTTCCCATGGATTTCTCGTCAGATGACTGGCGAAAATTCAATAGCGCCACGCACTGTCATGTGTGCGAGAAACCGTTCGCAAAAGACGATACGCGGGCACGCGATCACTGCCATCTTACCGGGCGATACAGAGGTCCCGCGCACTCAAATTGTAATTTAAATTATAAAGATTCGCGTTGCATACCCGTAGTCTTTCACAATTTAACTGGTTACGACGCGCATTTCATTATCAAAGAAATTGCAACCGCGTACAACGGAAATATAGATTTATTACCGATAACTAAAGAAAAATATATTTCATTCACTAAACACGTAGATGATACTATAGATGATAAAAAAAATTGTGTACAACTACGTTTTATAGATTCATTTAGATTTCTCGCTTCTAGTTTAGACAAATTATCATCTTTTCTCAGTAAAGATAAGCTGCGGGTACTGCGACGCGAATTTTCTCATTTACCGGAAGAAAATTTTAATCTTTTAACACGAAAGGGTGTCTTTCCGTACGAGTACATTGATTGCAGTGAAAAATTGAATGAATCATGCTTGCCGCCTCGCGATTCGTTTTACAGTTCATTGACGGACGCCACGGTATCCGAGAGCGATTACGCGCACGCAGTCAACGTGTGGCAGCGGTTCTCCATCCAAACGCTCGGTGAATATAGCGATCTGTATCTAAAAACAGATGTATTGTTGTTGGCTGACGT
>NW_017280504.1:0-649 GCF_001594065.2 Cyphomyrmex costatus | reverse complement strand
TTCAACATGATAGAAGTCATCAGACGATCAGTAAGTATTCAATGAGATGCAATGATAGTTTATCGAGAAAACGATTTACGACGCGATAGGATATTTGCATAAATGAATCTAGATTTCATGATTTAACATGATATAACAATCGTCGGACAATCAGTATTCAATGGGATACAATATTATAGGCTCGGAAAAACGAGTTAGAACATTATAGGATATTTATATAAGTAAATCCGAATTTTTTTATTGAACATGTGATAGAAATAGTCGGACAATTAATATTCAACCAGATACAATGCTTGTTTATTGAGGAAATGGGTTCGAACGCGATAGAATACTAACATGAATAAAACAGGATTTTCGTATTGAACATGATAACAATCATCGGAGAATCAGTATTCAATGAGATATAGTATTATAAAACCGAGTTAAAACACTATAGGATTTCCTTATTCATTATGATAGGCGTAGTCGTATGAAAAATTCTGTATATCCGATTTGTACGATCACAGATACGAAAAATTTGAACCAAATCTCCTATTTAATATGATAAGTACTAATATAAATAATTAACCTTTTATTAATATACATTTGGATAGGAAGGATTAAGTAAATATTTTATTAAAACAGATGGTTTTAAAATCTCGACATTGAG
>NW_017280503.1:34366-35346 GCF_001594065.2 Cyphomyrmex costatus | reverse complement strand
AATAAAAGTCTTATAAGTTCTTTATAAAGATTTCATCAAAATTCATATAAAGAATTTATAAAGCCTTTATATAACCTTATAAATAAATGCATATATTTGTATATATTTTTAATATATGTTTATCTTATCAACTTATTTAAGTTTAATAAGTCCTTATTAAATTTTATTAAAGTCCAATTTATATAATTCAATATGGTCTTAACAAGTTTTAATAAGTTGAATTAATAACTTAATATGTGTGGATCATTATATGGTCCAAATTAAATCTATATAAGGTTTTAATGAAAACACATTTATTGGAATCGTTATTAAGTATTATATTAAATTTTAATAAACTTTATATTTAATTATATTAAATCTATATATATTTTTTTTCGCGGGGAACTGCTATATCGCAATAAACATTTAGTGTAATACATTTTTCATAATTTTAAGTCTAGAATCTATTAATAATACTGATGCTTAAAAAATATTAGATTAAAAAGTTAAAATAAAAATAAAAGAAAAGACATAGCAGAAAATACAGAAAATTAGAAAATCATAATTATAATTGTCATTTTATAAATATAGATTATACATTTGGACGGTGTACAGGCTAGACCACCCAAGATGGCACAGTTTAATAATGGAAATGTGCCATTTGAATTGCAAATTCAAAGCAATACATTAATATCCACGTTAGGAAAATATAAAGCTACGTTAACAAATAGTAAACCTGAAATAGTAAAATTAAGTGAAGTATACAATAAAAATAATCGCATCAGTAAGTTTTATACGCAGTCAAATTTACGTACAAAACAATTATCAATATAGCTTTATTTACACACTACAATATTACAATGCGCTGTTAATAATATTGTCGTGCAAATAATATTGTTAATAATATTATCGTGTTAATAATATGTGCAAACGAAGCTATAGACGATCGTTTTGTAAATAAACAGAACCTCCCATTTTATACATTTGAAATATTATGCGCT
>NW_017280503.1:7905-26787 GCF_001594065.2 Cyphomyrmex costatus | reverse complement strand
GGAGGAGGAAATACCATAAAACGATAATAATATAAAGACATTAGGTCCGAGTACATTGAAAGTTCTTGATGCCAGTGCTATAATCTTGGATGTGACTAATGCAAAGCTTGTCGACAATAATGTTGCCCTAAATAAGAGTGGTATCAAAATAGTTGACAAGCGCAGTGTAGTACATTACAATAATAAAAGTACATTAAATTCTGAAGGTAATGCAATGCAACCGCCACTTTCGACGTTAGAAAACAAACTGATATATCATTGAAGGTGCTAGTTCAAAGTGAATATTCATGAAATATATATCCTTTTGTCGCATATATACGTAATAATGATTTAACAACACATGCACACTAGATGTTTAGAATAATAATGTTAAATCATTATTATTTCGTATATATGCAACAAATCAGTAAATTTCAGTGTAAATCAGTGTAAATGTTCAAAGTGGTAAGTTGTACAATTCTTGTTATAAAAATTATATACTGTCGTATTTAATTAATAATTTTAGTTAATTTGACATTTTCGTTTGTATAGGTAGGATATGTTCTAAACATTTTGATGATGCTGCTCGTATTTTTAAAATTGCCACTCGTTGTGACGTAAGCAAGAACAGAAATCTGATTGGTCATGCGCATGAGCATACCCTTGTATTTTTATCATGGGCCGGACGAACGCACTTATTTGGTTATATTTAAGGTCTAATATCTCGTTAAATATTGCGTCAACTGAAAAATGGTATAAAACTTTTCGACTCAGTTCGATCTACTCTACCTGCTCCTGATAGGTGATCCACTCGATTAATGACACCCTGTATATATATTATATGTATATATATAATTAAAGTAAAATACCTGACCGTACATTCCTAGTACCTTCTGCCAACTGATCCGATTCTTTGAATGCACTTGTTTTATTTGTAGAAATATTTGATGATGTTCTGAAATGTATTCTTAAATAATTAAACATGAATATAATCTATTACGAAAACGGGAGAGGTTCACTTGCACACTGTAGCTATTGCCCACTGCCTATCACAGCAACTTACAGCGTAGGGAATTTTTTTTTTATTTTCTTTTTCTAGCGTTGTGATTGGCTTGTGCGCAACTGGCTCGTGTGCAACTGATACACCCACGAAAACACATCTATAAAACCTTTTTTTAATTTAAGAAGTACGAAAACAAAACTTACGTTTTGACCAAACAAGAATCACGCATAAATTCCATAGTATTATAATGTTGCCATAGTCTAGTGCTATTTGCTCTTGCAGATCCACTAGGTTTTTGCTCGGATTGAATAATTTTCCAGTATGTATCGTGTAATGATTTAAATTTGCTTTTAGCCGTTTCTGCACTAATTTATACCTAAAGAAATGTAATAACATTTCAATGATATACAACGTTGTTTAAAAAATATTGCTTATCTAGGAAAATATAGAAGAATAAATTAGAAGAATAAAGTTTCATAAGAAATAAAATGTTTACCATTTAATGCATCGGAAACTTCCTGCCATAGTTTATTTTTTTCTTTCGCATTTCTTTGCTTAACGTCTAACTGGAAATTCCATAGTGCTTCTCGTTTTTGAACTTCTAGAATTAAAAGCTCCTCTTCGTCAAATGACATACGCGTTTTTTAAAATTATTGTTCGGAATGAGAAGTTATTGAGAGCTTCCTTTTTGAACGTTGAATATTACCTGCAAAAATAATTATATAGGGTGTCTGGATGCTACGGCATCAACCTTAATAAACAGTTATGCCTAGTTCATTCATACTGGATGCGATGGGTGATGAACGACGAGCGATATCCAATAAAAGCTTTGCTTTTGCTCATACGACGATGTAAAGCAGAGTTCTTATTGGTTATCGCTCGTCGCGCATCGCTCATCGCGCCTAGAGTCCTAGATATCAGAGAAGCGCAACCGATGTTCCGCGTCCTGATTAGCTGACTGTCAGCCAATCATGACATTCATTCAGTGGTATTAAAAATGGCTGACTAATAAACGATTGGTGGATTTCATATTTCGTCTGCAAACGACGCCATTTTTAATACTTTTCTTAGTAATTTTGCGATACTGACTTAAGCCGGTTGCGCTTCTCTGATATCTAGGACTCTAATCGCGCCTAGTCTGAACTAGTCAATAGGAGGGGACTCTAAACTGAGTCGAAAAGTCCTCGTAGCATTTAGACTCCCATTTATTACAGCCATTTTTCAATGAATGCAATATTTGCTTTTCTTACCTGAAAAATTTTCTTTATTAATGGTATTTGGTGCCTCTAATACCACTAACTCGTCGTTCCCAACCAAACTTTTTCTTATAATTTTTTCGTCATCTGTAATGAAGCATTATACATATATAAAGGTAATTTGCAAAATCCTTAGACATTCGGCGCGTTCAGCGGACTCAACAGTAGAGTAAGCGCTCAGTAGTAGACCTAGGTATATACTAAACCGTTTAAAACTGACCACGGCTGGTATAGCCAATGGCGTTGCTCCTTTTTTGTTTGTGTGCGTGCGAGTTTGCGTGTGAAAGTAAAAAAGGAGCAACGCCATTGGCTATTCCAGTCATGGTGTCGAAGGTCGCGCCTCGCTGGTGGGGGCGCCCGGGCGCGGTCACCATGACGACGTCGCGGGCGCCGTCGCCGCGGCGAGCGCATGGCGAAGTGAGGTTATGTCCGCCGCGCGCGCGCTTTTACAGGTTATGTCCGTTCCCGCGCTCGCGCCGGCGGTCGCGCGTGCGCCGTCGAGATCCTCGCGAGCGGCGCGACGGTCGGTCGGACGGTCGTCCGTTCGTCATCGTCGTTATTCCTCCTCGTAGCTCGATCACGCGCGAATCGTGCGCTCGTCGTCGTCGTCGTCGTCGTCGTCGTCGTCGTCGTCGTCGTCGTCGTTTCGTTTTTCGGTCGCGCGTCGTATCGTTGTTACGGCTGGGGGAAAAAAAAAAATAAAATGAAAAATAAAAGAGTGAAAAAAAAAGATGTGTTGGGTGAAATGTTCAGTTGGTCTTTTCAAAAACGACGAAACTAATCGTCAATTGTTGTTGTTGTTACCGTTACGCGATGCACGCCTCGGAGACGATTCTCATCTTTATTTTTTTTTCTTTTTCCTCGATCTACTATATCTATAGCCTTCACGGTCGCGCTCCGGAGACAATTCATTTCTACGAATGACTCACTCGTCTTCACTGTTTTCCCGTTGCGCGGCGTGATCGGTATTTTTTCTTTTTCGTCGTCTTTTCGCCGCGACCTCGATCTATCTCCAAGGTCGCGCCTCGGATGACTCACTCGACGCGCTCTCTTTCTCTTTCTCACTCTTTCCCGTTGCGCGACGTGATCTTTTTTTTCTTTTTTTTTCGTCGTATTTTCGCCGCGACCTCGATCTGTCTGTCGCGCCTCGGATGACTCACTCGACGCGCTCTCTCTTTTTCTCACTCTTTCCCGTTGCGCGGCGTGATCGTTGCGTGTATGCTTTTTTCAACAGGTTTCTTCATGTTATTTTATAAAAAAGTAAATTGTTGCGTTGACTAATATATATATACTGATATACTGTGCCCTTACATTGTTTGATATTAGTGTATATATACACTATATATATATTTATTCGAAGACGCGCGTTAGTTTTTTCCCGTTTTCCTCGTCGTTCGCTACGCGCTTACCGTTAATTTATTCAAGGTCGCTACGCGCGATTGCAATCTACTCATAGTCCTCAGGGTCGCGCGTTGAATAAAATAAAATTTTTTTTTGTCGTGTAATTTAGTCAGATTGAATGTAAAATTGATTTTCTTATTTGTCAATATATTTATTCGAGTGTTGTTACTACATGAGAGAATACAATTAATAATACAAAATAATGTTTATTCTTAAAGCGTTTTAATTCGGTCCGAAGATCAGTGCGATTAGTTCGCAATCGATTATGTCGTTGCGATCGAAGTATTCATTTTCGTACATGGTTTTTTGTATGTTCGTAGAATCGTTCACATTAGCCGCGGTATTGAGAAGACGCGAGTACTTTTTGTTTATGATGTCAGATACATTGTCGAATGAGGAAATGAGACGATTGACGCAATATTCTAGATTGAATAAATTGACAACTGTACTGTTTGACAAGGTCATTCGTGAAGATGTCGAATCAAGACGCAACATCGGTATATTGTTAATTCGACCGAAATGCAATGTCAAATCTCCGATGTATATTGGCGATGGTGCGTGTTTTCCTTTTGTATTTTCGGGTTGCAAAAGCGACAATATGACGCGTTTATGTTCGATGAGCTCGCTCCATACGGTCGGTGAGAGGAACATCTCTTTGCCGTGACTGTCTCCAAGAACTACAGTTATCTCGCAGGGCAATTTGACGTTGATGCCGACGGTTAGATACTTGTATCCGGTAGCAGTTAAAGGATATCTTCGTTCCAATATGCGTACTGTGGTTCTGTGCGTAAGAAAACAATTAGTTCAGAAAAAACAATGATTAAAAAAGAAAATACAAATACCTACGTGTCTTTAGTATCTACTTTTTCGTTATATTGTTTCTGCATATTGTTCGTTTCGTTATACTGTTTTTCCTTTTTTTCATCGTGCTCCGTGATGAAATGCTTTGCTGCCGTATTGGTGAAAACTCTTCTGATCTTCGCGTCATTCGTACGCTCGATGAGGAGACGTCGAGAGTCGTCGTCGGTGTCGTTTGAAATCGCGTACATGTTTTTCTCTCTCTCACGATGTTAATAGAACGATTCGTTCTTTCGCACTGATCGTCTGCGTACCCATGTAGTAATATATTTTTTTTACTTAAAACATCGTGCTAATCGTCCAATGCATCCTCTGTGGTGTATTCGAGTAAATTATTTGATTGAAGCAGTCGATTAAGAAGATCTTGCAATTGTCTTAGCAGTCCGTCTGTAGGACAATTTACGTTGAGTATTTTCATGTCGAAATTATCGGCATTCGTTACTGTTTGGGTGAACTCGTTGAATTTGTAATATTGACGTTTTTGTAGGAAATGAAGAGAACCGTCGATATATCGGTAGGCTGCAGTCGGAGATGATGGTATTCCCGGAAATATCGCTTTTAACGAGTGATATTCGCGAATAGTCATGTCGCATTCATTCATTAACGCTACGCTGTCGCCATCGAAGATCACGTACGTTTGTCCTCGGTTGGTGACTAATGCTGCGTTAACGCGCATTTCTGCGGGAAAGTTCAGGTCGGAATACGTTTTCGGCCAACCATTTTTCAATTGAAAACTCGGATAATCTACCATGTAAATTTTATTATTCGCGAACATCACAATTTCTTCTGATGGCCGTTGATACACGGCGTTTATTGAAACGTTCGCCGGAAGAAAACGAAGATAGTCATTGAGCGCGAGTGGTCCCTTGTACCTTTTACCATTGATGGCTATCACCCATATGCTCTTTCGATAAGTGACGAATATGTGATGTTTCAACACCAGTACATTGTCCACGTATGGTAGATCGCACAGATTTTGCGTTGATGTTTTACGCGTGTCTGTAGTTACCGGTGGAGATCGTGTACTCGGTACTTCATTTTGATTTTTTCCATATAGACGTTGAATAGCTAAAATGTCCTCTATACTGAGTGTAGCGGATCTATCGGTGACGTAAGGAAACATTAGAGAATCTGCGCGATGATTGTGCGATAATCCTAATGAATGTCCTATTTCGTGCGTTAACGTGTAAAGTAAATGTAGTTTGTTTTCTGATATACTTTCGTTTAATTGTATAAGCCAAGGTTCCGCTACATCTACGTGTATCTCAGTGCTTTGCATGGGGTAGTTCATAGGTGGAAACGCGTGTGCGAGCACTCCACCGGGTCCGTCGAACAAACCGGAACAGATCGTTTCCTCCCGTCTGTGTCGATGTATGTGTGAATTCCTCCGCGATATGATATCAAAATATCTGGATTTAACGTTTTACGTTCGAATGTTAGAGACGTGTTCGCCGTCCATATTATGAATGCGTATGTCGCGAGTTTCAATGTATTCGCGTCCGCTAAGTGAAAGTTCCACGTAAGATGCGTTTT
Organism: Cyphomyrmex costatus; assembly: GCF_001594065.2. Lineage (NCBI taxonomy): Eukaryota > Metazoa > Arthropoda > Insecta > Hymenoptera > Formicidae > Cyphomyrmex > Cyphomyrmex costatus. The sequence continues at coordinate 20,757 of NW_017280503.1, read as the reverse complement.
TTTCCATTTTACTATATTCGTATTGTGTTCCTGGTGTGGCATATCCGGAAGTCCACATCGAGGTTTTCACATTTGATCTAACGTATTATCGTTCAATATACCGTTACCTTGTATTTGATAGTATTCTTGAAATAATGCGATAGCCTCTTTAATTTTTTCATCCTCGATCGACGTGTGAGTAGTTACATTTGCCTCTTTTAGATAACCGTACCTCTGCAAATATTCTGTCACTTCTGTGTTTACGAGATTTTCAGCCGTCGGCGTCGACGCGCATATCGTTACGGAAACGAAAGCCACGAGGTAAGCGAGAGACATCGCGACGTACGTGCACAGCGGAAGTGTACGGTTCGACAGTCAATCGCATTCTGCCGAGTATGTGGAGGGGAGAGGAGTGGTATGTGTGTCGAAAATAGATATAGGAAACGAATCGGTATGAGTGTCAGTAAACGTAGTACAGTTCGTTTCAACATTTTTATTTTTGTGAAGCATACATTAAAACAGTTAACCTATAATATCTTCTAATCGTTATGTTTATTGTTAGATAATTTTACGAACGACATTTGTCAATGGATTGTACTCTATTACTCTGTCATGAATAATTAGGCAATAGGCCGTGGTGTCCGGTGGAATGTTTTTTCTACATTCGAATTCGATACGAATGTCCACGGTTGCGCTCTTTACAGATTCGTTTTGACGAGAGCAATCGATCACCACGAGTGGCGCGGACGAAATAAATTGCGCGAGTGATAACAAAGCTTCGTTTCTTTCGTAGCCGTAGTACGAGTTCGCAAATTTTGCATACATGTCGTATAGTATTGCGACTTTATTACGTTCGAAATCCACATTCATATCATCGTATGGAAAAAAATCGGAGTTCAAAAAGAGTTTCACGTTGGCGAGCGCGCACGCGTCGAAATGAGTACTATCCTGAGAGAGTACGTTTCGCTTTCCAGTTTGAAGCGAAAGGATCACGTATCGTGGTTTTTCCAAATGCGACGTTGTCTTCACAGCCCACGAATGCTTCGTCGTGCTCTGAAGTAGAGGAAACTCGTACAAATCCCAAGATCGAAATCCCATGCTGAGATATCGTCCGTTTTCCAACGTTCGCAAGAGTGATAATTTGTTTACGTCGTTCAGTATCACGTGCGGCATCTTCCATTGCACTTTTGATAATGTGAGTGTAAATTCCTCGGTGTCGCTAGCGATAACGCAATTGTTGTCGTTACGCGCACGTATCAGAACGAGTTCATGTCGGGCGTTTATCACTATACGTTTGTAGTCCTCACAAAATCCAAGAAGTGTGTTGAGCGGTACACAGAAGTTAAACTCTTCAGATGTTGTTATTGATCGATTGAGCAATAAGTTTAGAGAAAGTGCAATTTTCCATCCTGCATTCTCTAACGTTTTATTTCTTTCAGCTGTCAACGAAATGTAATTTTTAATAGTGCTTGTAATACCGACGTTTCTGTTTCTGTCAATTTCAACTCCGTCTAATTCGTAACGAATCTCGTCGAACATGAATGCGACGCAGTTATTCGTCAGTTTCGGTGTTTGGTTGGTACTTCCTTCCTTCTGTTTTTTGACGAATTTTCCCTCGATGTAGAGTACACTTTCGCACGGTAACGTGTAGAGATCCTGATGTTGAATCGGTATTCGTATTTCATCGCTGTATCCGAATGTAGTGTTAGCGTACGGATTGTACGTGTGAGTCTCTATTTTAACGATGCGATCGTCGAAGATCGGAGCACCTCCGATCTTCAGGATGTCACGATTCATTTCTCACGACGAATCCGAGTGACCGTAGAAAGGCGACGTTCCTCGCGTTTAATCGACCTCCTCTTCTTTGTTTTTTCGTTCGATCGTATCGATTTTTGAATGGCTTCCACAATGTCGGTGTTTGCGATACGTTCACTCCGTCGTACGAATCGTTCAGGACGAGCATCTTTCACTCTCGAACATAGTTTTTTTTTCTAGTGTTTACGTCGTACGTGAAGTCGAATCGATATCTCTTCGCCGCGAAAGTCGATCAACTGTCCGTTTTGATCCACTACACGTATCGTTATATCGGTAATGTTTCGTGCGATGACCGGGAGGTAAATGACGTGCGCCGGAGTAACGGATAGTTTATATCCTGGAGGAACGTTCACCGCGAATTCGTGTATCGTGTGTACCGGTCGGTCGTTGTTGTACGCACCCGAGGTAATGTTACACTCAACGCGAATTATATTCACGTTCATAATTTTAACCGGTTCGTCCGATACGTGCCACTTGTTCGGTCGTAACATACGAGACGAAAAGCCCAATAATGAACCGATACTGTTCGTTTTGGAAAAATCTATTAAATATTGACACTTGATCTCACTTCTCATGGTGTTTTCGTTCGCGCGAAGAATCAATACAGATTTCGCTCGTTCCATAGTTCTTTCGTCCTCGAATATTAGATCTACCTCGTCGAATTCTTCGAGTTCGTCATTGTTGATAGTACTCGGTAGTGTATTGTGAACTATAGCGGTCCTCAGATACTTTTCGATATCGTTCAATTCGTACGAACCTACGGAAATCGTGATCGTAATGTCGTCGGTGTCGAAGTGAAATTTATTATTCGAGGAGGTGACGTTCGGTATCGTGTTGTACGTTTCGAAATTCGTAAGACCCAATTCGTATTCGCTATCGCTCAAGTCCAAAGCGGGGAAGTAATTCGCCGCGAGGACACTGTTTTTTCCCGTTAGTGAGAGAGTCAATGACATGATCAGCCACATGGTAGCGCGAAAGCCACCGCTAAACTGTTCGGATTGTAGCGCGATCTGTCACACGAGGACTTTTTTTCCTTTTCCAATCGATCTCCCAGAGAAACCGTAGACACAACTGACCGCAAATGCTTTGATCGTACGACTGATACGATCGCCTGTTGTATGCAATGTTACCTCCGAGATATCGTTCCACTTCTGTCGGTGGTCTCAGATTACCGAAACCGTCGAAGTAGACAGATTCGTTTCCCCTCTTCGCGTAAGCGACCCAGTGTGTACCGGGGGCTGTCGAATCGTCGAGATTCACGATACCGCTCTCGTTACGACGTGGTTTCGCGGGCATCGCATCGCGCATGAATACACCTCTGAAGAATGGCAATTTTAAAAGATACGCCGAACGACGCAATTGATCGTTCGTCGTGATGCCGAAGATCGGTAATCTAAGATCCTCTACCGTTTTCTTCCATGATGTTTTTTTTTATCCTCCTCGTTTTTTTCCTCAAGCGACCTCCACGTTTGTGTGGCGCAATGTACAGACCTCGACCCTCCATCGCGCGATTATGACGTTGCAATTCCTCGAGTTGTCGTCGAGCGGCTTTTCGATCGCCCACTGCTTTCGCCACGGTAGCTGCTCCACCGATCAAAGATCCGAGCGCACCCAACACCGGTAAAATTGGCAGAAAACCACCGCGTTTCGCTACAGATAAAATCCTCGTTCTCCTTGACTTTTTTCTTTTTCTCACACCCATGCCCAATTTTGTCTTCGCCTTCATGGCTGCCCACACGGCGGTCGCGACGGCTTTCTCACCTAACGTCGAATCGCTTGCTGTAATACGCTGTTTTGCTTTCTCGCCGAGAGCTCGATCAGCACTGTGTCGACTGGCGAGGTCTTTGCTTTACAAATACGCGATATCGTGTTCGCGATAAGCCGCGTCTAATTTATTGATGCCTCGATCGCCGCGAGCTAATCGTTTCGCGAGACGTGTACCTGGTCCGCAAAATTGGTATCCAGGAATGTGTAATTCAAACGGAAGCGCGTTTATCGTCGCGTTCAGTAAACCCGTGCCGTGCGCAGGTATCATTCCAACGCGATTGTTTGCATATCAACGCGACATTGGGGACAATTCTTGATAAGAGGCGGTGGACCGTCTATATGCGTTTTTTGATTCGGAAGATTATAATGCTCGAAACACATACGACAACGTTTCACCTCAGTATCGGCTTTTATATGATCAGGCAATCGATCCCACAATTCTTTGATATAATTTTCGAAATCGCGCAGAAGGATGACCCTTGGTACGTATTGCAGTTGTTCGGCTGTAAAAGCGAGAATGTCGCGTTTGTCCGTTATCAGAATGAACATTTTTTTTTCGTAGATGATCACTCGTCAAAATAAATGATAGACTGTGCGAAAGGCTCGTCTGTTCGCGGTATAAATAGCACGTGTCTTTCCCCCGTCGCATTTAAGTTCGCGCACGCGCGTCAAAAGAGCGACACATGCGATTCGTGCGACAATCTCGAACGATAGGAGTATCGAATCTCGATCGGAAGACACGACTGATGTCGAGTGACATGGTCAGAGAGAATTGCAGACACGGTCCTGCACTACCTAGTTCGATACGTTGCATCATTTGCGGACCTTCCAATTGTGGTAAAACGAATATGTTGCTAAGTCTGATAGAGAGTCCACATGGTTTACGTTTCGAAAACGTTTACGTTTATTCGAAATCCTTGTTTCAACCTAAATATCGATATCTCGAAGAGCTGCTGAAATCGATCGACGATATCGGTTATTATGCTTTTTCTAATAATAGTGACGTCATTCCACCTAGCGAAGCGCTTCCAAACTCGATTTTCGTATTCGACGACGTAGTCTGCGACAAGCAAAATACTATCAGGGAATACTTCGCCATGGGTCGACATGCGAGTGTCGATTGTTTTTATCTCTGTCAAACATATGCGAAAATACCAAAGCATCTCATACGCGACAATGCCAATTTGCTAATTCTATTCAAACAAGATGGCACCAATCTGAAACACATTTACAACGATCACGTGAATACTGATATGTCGTACGAGAAATTTTGCACACTGTGTCATCTATGTTGGCAACGCAAATATGGTTTCGTGGTTATAGACAAGGACAGCGCGTTACAGAATGGCAGGTATAGACGTGGCTTCGACGATTTCGCGATTCTGTAAGTCGTACAGTGTTTATCGTGACAGCGCGACGATATGGACGAAACGAATAACATCGCCGAACGCGAAAAAACTGCAAAACTGATCGCGAAAACACGTGCGTCGATTCGTAAGAAACACAGAGCGTTGAAAACGGGCATAATGGAGAGCGAAATTGCCCTGGAGAAAAGATTCAAACCGATCGTAGAACCGTTGAGACAAATTGTCGATATCACTGAACGAGACAAACAGTCGAAAATTGGAGATGTCGTGAAAGTAAAAACGCCGAAAGGTAAACGTGAGCACAGTGACAACGACAATGATGATAATGATGATAATGATGTTAATGATGATGCAATTGCTAGAAAAAGTAAACAAAATCGATCTCCGTTAAAAGAACAGTCGTCGAACGTTACGTCACAGTCGATAGATTCGCAATTTCATTTCCCAGCGGTACAGGATGAGGACGTTTTCGAAACCTCCAACGATGCTGATCCATCTCTCGAAACGTCTGTTAGAGAAGTTTTAAGGACACCTCAAGGTCGCGATAGATTGAACAGTCAGCTAGGACCATTAGGACACATATATATCAATGCACTTCTGAGTGGTGACAAGAGAAATGAAATCGATAACGTGTACGGTGTTTATTTCGATGAGAACGGTACAATGTTGGGTGATAAAAAATTCGATGTGGATACAGACGATACCATAATAATCGATGGAAACAGATATAAGGGTACACGAGGTCTGTACGAGTTAATTTTCAAGAGACTTCCCGACGACGACATCTACACCGAGAACGATAAGCAAACATACAAGAGTATACTGTTGACAACTAATGCTCACAGACGTCGTCATAACGCTGAAATGCCTGTCAAAAGTAACAAGGGACACAAGTACAAGTATATTATCGGTCCACTCGTTTCTGCGCACAGAACTATGAGTTTGGGTGCGGGTGTGCCGACGACTATGAGAGTAACGGACAACAAAGTCGATTACGTTCATTGGGACGATCCGAATGAGTTGGTGGACCGTCTTCAGTTGCTCGATGCCTCCCGTAGTGCTGGCAATAACGCTCACGACAACGAAATTCTATCGATAATCGATGAACTTCGCGAGTCTGGATTTATCATAAATTGAATCGTTTCAATAGTAGTAGTAAACGTAAAAGACAAAATGGATCGAAGATGAGGGTCGAGAAACGGAGACTCGTGGAGGAGCTTCACGCATCCGCGCGGAGAAATTTTCCGCGACGACGAGTCATCGTGCGCGGTCTTGACGATTTATGGCAGGCAGATGTTGTTGAGATGCGCCCTTATGCGCGATCGAATAAAGGTTTTAACTACATTTTGACTGTTATCGATGTTTTGAGTAAATATGCGTGGGCATTTCCCCTCAAGACCAAGAGCGGAAGCGACGTAACCGCGGCGTTATCCAAAATATTTCGCGAAGACAAACGATATCCGCGGAATCTACAGACTGATCAAGGAAAAGAATTCTACAACGCCACCGTGCAGACACTTTTGCAGAAACACAACGTACATCACTATTCTACATATTCGGTAATGAAAGCGTCGGTAGTGGAACGATTCAACCGTACTCTCAAAAATAATATGTGGAAAGTATTCACGTTGAACGGCACGTACAAATGGATCGACGAATTGCCGCGTTTATTGTCAGATTACAATCGTAGTAGACATCGAACCATTGGAATGCGTCCGATAGACGTCACACTTCCCGTTGCAAAACGTCTGTTGTCGACGGTGTACAGTCACGTGAAAATTGCTCCTCCAACGAAATTCAGGATAGGCGATCCAGTACGTGTTAGTAAATTCAAAACGATATTTGAAAAAGGATACACACCAAATTGGTCCACTGAGATTTTCCATATCGTCAAAGTACAACGGACGAATCCTGCAACGTATCTACTGAAAGATTATCGAGGAGAGCCGATAGTCGGTGGTTTTTACGAATACGAACTGCAACGAGTGTTCAATCCGAACGTCTATCTTGTGGAGAAAGTATTACGTAAACGAGGCAACGAAGTATACGTGAAATGGTTGGGAATGGACAACTCTCATAATTCATGGATAAATAAAGCTGATGTTTTGTAAAGAGTATATTTATTGAACAATATAATTACATAAGAAGTACATGATTAATTGTTTATAATGTATCCAATAATAGCACAAATCGTGTAATATGAACGCATGTTAATCTAAGGGTATTACAGTGTATCCAAAGCACATAATATTTAACAATAAACAAAATCGAACAACATACACCGCTTGTTAATATAAGGTTACTTTAACGCATGTTAATATATGGATTATGTTAATATAAAGGTATTTTATTGTACGTCCGCGAAATTGGGTATTTTATAATGTCCCCAAGGTAGAGTACCGATTGCATTAGGTAAGACGTATCGTTTGTTATCATACGGACTTAGAGCAATTTTCGTTCCAAAAATCGTAAAAACCTCATGCAAAGACGATTGTATTCGCGATTGTCGTCTCGACTGTTCGTATGCTTCATGCAAACATTTTACATAATCCTCAAACGATATTGTTTTCGCAACAACGTTTTTTTTAATACCCTTTATCTTTTTTACATCGCTCATACCGACAACTCTCAATGCGTACATCTTCGCTCTAAGTCCAATGAATTCAGTCATTACCGCACCGTTGTTTTCATCTTTCATTAAACCTGGTATTTTATTATTAAGACGTGGAATACCATATACATTATCCTCAGGATAATCGCTCGTGTCGAATTTCGTCATATTACGCTTGATATCCTCGTACGCGTTGACACACTTCAAGAAGTATATCAAACTGTCTGTATCAGTATACATGAGCGTGCATTTATCGCGATACAACGGCACCATGTGCTCGTAATGGAAATCATACAAACGAATCTTGGATATTTCGAGAATACACATACCAACGTATATCGGTTTGTTCATTGTTACCTCGAGTTTACGCAACTCAACGGCTACTAGATTTTCAGAAAAGATACTTCTACTGCAAAAATTAGGTTTCGCTATCATAGCTTCTAAACCGTATCTTCCGTCCCATACTGTTACAAGTCGAACGTCTTTATAATCGCGCACGTTCTCCATTGTTTTTCCGAATACAGCATTGTTCATCAATTTATACAGATTACGTTCGAAATCGTTATTCGAAATCATTCGAAATCGTGTATTTACCTCTATGTATCCTCGTAGCCATCTCGATTGCGCAAATTGTAATATCCGATGAATTTTCGTGACGACCAAACCGTGTCGAATGCATTGCTGTAAATTACGATAGTGAATGACGTAACGCTCTTTAGCGTTCAGCGTCGCTAGAAGTTTTTCGTATTTTCCTCCAGGAGGTAATTCCTTTGTAGGACAGAACGGAAGATCGTAATGGGAATCATGCAATACGTGCGGATACGTAAGATCGACCTCTAAAATATAACCGACGTCGGAGTCTACCGGTACTGACATGACGTCGAATCCATCGACGTTGTCAATCCAATGAAACTCACCGTATGGTAATGGTTCCATCATCGCCCAACCGTACAGATTATTTACATCGAAATACATAAGATACGAAATGGGTTTCGAAGGGTCAAATGTTGGTACGTACACATTATTGGCACGCGCATACCTATGCGAACATTGGCTTAAACCACCGCGTATGCCACGCTCTATAAATAACACCATATCGATATCGGTAAGTAATTCGAATCTGACACCGGTGTTCTTCAACATAGCGTCCCAAGTGTAACTCGGCAAAGTAACATAATAAGCTGGATCCAATCCGTAACTCTCCATACATGTGTCTCGAAAATTTTCAAACACATCCGCCAATAGAAGTACATCGGTTTTCAGATACAAATCACTATAGTCACCAAGAGTATTAATGCGAAAACGTTGCCAAACGTCAGTCGCGTGTTGATAATCGTCTACGGAAATATCCTCGCCAGTCAACGAACTGTAAAATGCCTCGCGTGGTGGTAAACTCGTTTCATTAAGCTTATCGAAGCTGTTAACGTATTCGTACGGAAATACTCCTTTACGCGTAAGAAAAGCAAATTCCTGTTCATCCAGATTGAAAAATATCGATCGTGTAATGTTTAATTTACTCTTGTCAAGATAAGACACCAATTTCTCGAGACTGGAACTAAGAAATTTGAAAGAGTCCACAAAACGTAATTGTATCATGTTTGTACCTTTCCACGATCCGTTTACAGTATCTTTCACGTATTTCGTGAACGATATGTAGTTCTCTTTCGTTACCGGTAACAAATGAACAGTTCCCTCGTATTTGTTAGCTATGTCTTTTATAATAAAATGCGCATCGTAACCAGATAAATTATGAAAAAAAACAGGAATAACACAAGAATCTCGATAATTTATATTGCAATCGGAGTGAGCAGGACCTCTATAACGTCCGGTTATGTGACAATGATCACGTACGCGTAAATGTTCAATCTCGAACGGTTTTTCACAAATATGACAATGAGTCGCGTCTACAAATTCTTGCCATTGCTTCGTCGTAAACTGATTCATACGCAAATTTTTAACGTAGACAGACTTCACGCGATGCGTCAATTTATACAGTTCGCCGACGAACCATTCTACGCAATTCTCTCCGCGAAAAGACGCATACATCGACATGGTTTCGTCAAAATCGCAACGCACGTAGTATCCAATGCTGAAGACTTTATGATGTTGATAGTTGAATCTCGAGATATGGTCATCGTCGATCCCTGTTTTTTCCAAAATACATTCCAAGTCGGCATAAACGACAAAGGGAAGTCGCTTCTTTCGGTTGTAATTTCGAAAAGACAACCACTTGTCGTTTTCATTAGGCAACAAAACGGTACATTTATTCATCCTTGCGCAATCGACATCATGACTAGACAGTTTATCCCTCGTTTTGAAGTAATGTAAACATCTGTAAGAAAACAAACTTTCAATTTCTCCTTTCCAATATTAAAAAAAAAAAAATTAATCCTTACATACCTGTCGCAGATGTACTTCTTACTGGCATTACCTCTCAATTGGAAACTGAGAAGTCTCGACAAATCCTTAATCAATACGAAATGTCCGACACCATTGTCATCGTGTTGCTGATCTTGTACGTACAACAGATTCACGTGTATGTTCCGTTTAATTTTTGTAACACGAAGAGGTACAATCATCGTATCGGCAACTGTACTCTTTTTCCTTTTCATCGTAACGTTAACTGTACCCCCTTTTTCCTTTGCTTTACAACTGTCTCTCGTTCGACAAACACGTTTACGGAAATATCGTTCAAATGTTCGAATTTCGTGATCTGCTTTAAGGTTACGGGAAAAGTAATATCTTCAAACCGTAGTACTTCCAAATAATGCGGATATTGTGACGTTCTACTGACATGATTAAATGCAGGGTACAATGCGGCAACTATAGACCAAGCAAAACAGGCGTTATCAAACGACTGTACATTGACAGTCGCTCTCTTCAAAATGATACGTCGAGGTAAATTCACGAAACATCCACAGTGCATAGGATAGAATTTGTTTACGTTCACAATCAAATTCAATATGCGCGATAATGCCCATCCGCTCTCACGTTCCTGAAACTCCTCCAGATCAGTTAAAATTACATCCATGACATACTTGTCGTACCACTTCTTCAAATCAGAAATACCATACAGAACATGGTTTTTCGTGGTAATACTCTTCATGGATCTCTTGTTAGCAACGACGAATTCCCCATTGAATATCGTATTCACCTTCAAACACGCGTGTTTCTGAAGATTGGAGCGTATCTGAGGAATAACAATGTCTCTAGCATCGTTGAGAAAATGTCGCGGTTCAATATAATTCGAATTCACAACTGCACCAGTGAGCATGCGATTATTGAAAGCCGTTTCGATTTCCATCCATGATAAATCTGTCCTTGAGGATCCCGCATGACCAGAACCATCGTGCACAACATCTGTCCTTGAGGATCCCGCATGACCAGAACCATCGTGCACAACATCTGTCCTTGAGGTTCCCGCATGACCAGAACCATCGTGCACAAAACGAGATCGTAAAGTATTTTTAACACTCTCCAGTCGTGTTATTTTAGCGATCGCAGAATTTATCACACCTGTAGATATCGGCCGGCGTGAGGTACGACAAACCTCTCTTAACAAATCACGATACTCATCACAATTAGTCTCCCATGCTAGATACGCCTCCAGCGTGTCAATTCTCGTCGCACGAAACAACAAATTCTCCATCTCGTTTTCCATTTTTGGATTTCTAACATTAACGTTTAGGCATCCACAAAGTCGCTCCACGACTGTCTAATGGAACTTCAAACTCAATTTTCTCAAGTAGATCACGAACGCGTTTGCCTTTAACGTACTTTCTTCGCGCCCAATTCAAAGCTTCTGCCTCATAATATGTTCCACGACAGTCCAATGCTACTAGAGTTTTAATCCACAAGTTCTCTCGCGGACAATGAATTCCAATCTCTCTACGTAAATGATAAGTAGCTACATTCCAATTACTCTTCTCTTTTGGAATGTATGCAAAATCATTCGACATCAATGGACGCTCCAAACAAAAAAGATCGTTGTCCACGTCGAATAAGTCGTGACGAGAAGGTACGCAAAACAAATACGATTCACTTTCACTATCCTCACTTGACATACTCACGAGATTCACCAAAATACTATTCCGAATGAACAATATGTATGCTCAACGCGCGTTTATATATGTATCGCTCTATTGACGGAAAAAATCACGAACAATAACCGGTTTCGATATATAGCGCGTAACCAGATGCGTCATCGCAACACGACAATTATCTCTTTCCTGTTTTCTGAGGGAAAGCGACATAATTATCTATTTTCCTATTTTCCGTAAATAAACTGTACTAATTAACATATTCGCTAACAAATATCTTATCCAACCGCAAAAATGTCAAGTATCGAATAATAACGAAATGAAAAACAATTTGTTGCACTTTTTTTCCAATAAAATATTCTCGATGTAACCGCAATAAGTGATTTTCCGTGTTTTATTTGATTAATTGCATATCGTCAAATCATTAGGTATAAATACAGTGGGTTCGACGTTAAAATTCGTAGTTGACGTTTTCGTAGTAGACAAAGTGACCACAATGAGCAATTTAAGAGATCTACTGACAATACGATATACATATCCAGTTGAAGGGGTAAGTCTTTCATATAATAATAAAACAAATAATAAAACAAATACATGTAAAGGTAGACTATCTTTTATTTTGTTTTCCAGTATGTATTAGTTGACAGCGAAAAAGTGGTCGAACTACAACTTAAAGACGAACTACGTGTTCAAGTAATTCCATTGGTATGTTTATACAGATATAAATTCATACATATATAAATTCTACATTACTGCAATTCTTACAGGAAGCATCGATATTGAACGTGCAAATTGACGACTTCATTAATATTCGTCGTATGCTCTACAAACGAGATTACCGATTTGTAGATCGTTATCATGCTGTATTATACATGTGGCAGCAGAGCAACATGTATCTTCGACAATTGTACAACGAGGAACCGTACATTACTCCTTACGAGGAGATGTGGAATTGTAAGTAAAAACTTTATTTTTGAAAAAACAGAGAGAAGTATACTTACGGACCTTTTTTCAGAAATAACACCTACATGTTACATAACTGCTATAAAAATACATACATGTAACAGTATATTATGTATTTTGTTTTCATACAATAAAACAGTTTTCTTTGTCTATTCGTAAAAAAAACACGTCTTATTTTTTAACATACCAAATCCACAAAGCGATATAATCTATTAGTTCTTTTCCATCGACCACCACTTATGTAACTTCATTACGTTCTGCAGAGCATAGCGCACATTGAGCAATATTTTATATATATATATATATTTTT
>NW_017280503.1:0-5404 GCF_001594065.2 Cyphomyrmex costatus | reverse complement strand
GGATCTTTATGTACTTTAATATATTTTCTTAGCTTATTAGCACTATAATATGCCACCTTGATATTGTTTCTGTTAAATTGTTTGAATTTATCTGTAAGTCTCGGTACATATGGTACTATAAACCATGAAGGAAGCTCCGATGATTCTCCCTCATTCTTGTCATTTAAACCATTGTTATTATTTGAACTATCGTGTGCAATGTTCTTGATCCTGTCATTGATACAATCAAAAATTAATTTTAGAGGATAATCGTTTTCAATTAAAATTCTTATAATAAATATTAAATTATTACTATGGAACATTGGATATGATAATATTAACGCTCTGTCTACTAAACCAATGATTATACTTTTCTTTTGTGATAATGGATGGTTTGAATAAAAATTGAGAAATCTGCCCAAAAATGTGGGTTTTTGGTACCAGTCAAAAAATAAGTTATTGTCTTTGATAATGATCGAAATGTCAAGAAAATTTAAAGAATTTGTTCCGATTTCTAACGTAAATTGTAACCGTGGATGAAAAGAATTAAAAGTCTTTAAAAAAGAATCAATCTCAGAACCTCGAACAGCCCCTTGATATCGTTCACGTCATAAACCAGTCGAATCAATTTGTGTCCAGTTTCCTCCTCCGGCGTTCTCGCGGTATACAAACGACCGTTGTCCATTTTTGTGACGTACTGAGAGAGTCCTTCGATCCTGCTTCGTTTTACAGCTGAGGCGAAAAGTGTTTCAACACCACCGGCACCATCCGACGAGGCCTCTTCATCGACACTCTTCTGCGATGCTTCGGACACCGTCGACACTTGACGTTTTATAGACTCCTTTAATTCACTAATCCATTCGAATAAAGTATCAGCGCTAATAAAAGTTTCCATAAATAAGCAACGCAATGACCTATTCTCAGGCATCGCGAGACACCGATGAAACTCCTTCATGGAATACTTCATATTCGTCAATCCTTTCCTCTTCATAAACTCGATAAACGTTATTAAAGCAGTTTTCATCGTCTGAGCCTCCTTCACGCGAGTCTTATTACAATCATCTTTATGTTGCTTACAAGTAAACCTACCCAAGTGTAACTCTCCGATTTTGATAAGCTTTTAGTATGTTGTTCTCCAAAGAAAAATAAGAGACACGTATTTTTTTATACGTGCCCATACGCACTTTTAAAGGCTGAAATACCCCTTTGAAGAAAATCGGTTTTTCTCTTTCGAAGCGAATATCGTCGAAAATATAAGAAATAGAAAAAAATTTCTAAAATAAAAATTGAATGGTTTCAAGGGTACTTTACAACTATAATAAAAAAACATTTTTTTAATTATTTATTTATTGTATACCTTCACCATCCACCACTATTTTCAAAAATTTTTTTATCTTTATATGACAAAAATTAAAGAGCATAATTTACTGAAAACAACGGTGTGTATTTAAATTATTTTCCATAAAACAATTTCTCAAAAATGGACGAAAACGTCTGTATACACGTTCCGTACATATTCGTACACGCCTGCGCGTGTTGTGTATGTATATGTGTGGGAGAAATACCCTTGCCCCTCACGTTTGGAGTGCTTGATTTACGTGAGCCCTCTTGCCCCTCACGTTTGGGGTGCTTGATTTACGTGAGTCCCCTTGCCCCTCACGTTTGGGGTGCTTGATTTACGTGAGTCCCCTTGCCCCTCACGTTTGGGGTACTTGATTTACGTTTAAATTTTATTATATAACATTTTTTTAATATTATTTTTTATACGCTTTTGTAAGTTTAATTTAATTTAATTTTTTATTGTTAATAATTTGTACAATAATGAGGACTCCCAGAATTGCTGGGGTCAAAGAAATGCTGTATGCACATTGATTTTGTGCACCAAGCACTAATTAAATTTTTTAAAGCACTAGTTAAATTTTTTTTCGTTTTACCCCGTCCATGAGTCTAAACACAAGACAGATTTTTCATTAGTGTTAGGTAAATAATTCTGTTCAAACTGTTTGACGGGGCAAAACGAACAAAATTTAATACCATTGATAAACGTGGAAAAGAGGTAAATATTTTAACGATTCCTGCCGAAACGACTGGTATGATTCAACCATTGGATGTTTATACATTTAGGCCGTGGAAGAATTTTCTAAAATATTTTTCGGATGTAGTTATATTGTATAATTATAATATAAATTTGCATTTAAGAAATAATATTTTAAAGATTCAATCTCTTATTTACAATCAATTTTCATCTCCCAGATTCGTAAACCTTTTTAAATATGCATGATACAAGAGTGTTACATTGAAGAGGAACCTTCTAAATGCGAGAAACCTGTGAACTTTTTTTTTACAAATTGTGAGCCTATCTGTGACTCCTGTTATGATATAGCAACTTTTAGGTGTGCTTGGTGCACAAAATCAATATACATACAGCATTTCTTTGACCCCAGGAATTCTGGGAGTCCTCATTATTGTACAAATTATCAACAATAAAAAATTAAATTAACTTAAACCTACAAAAGCGTATAAAAAATATTAAAAAAATGTTATCTAATAAAATTTAAACGTAAATCAAGCACCTCAAACGTGAGAGACAAGGGGACTCACGTAAATCAAGCACCCCAAACGTGAGAGGCAAGAGGACTCATGTAAATCAAGCACTTCAAACGTGAGGGGCAAGAGGGGACTCACGTAAATCAAGCACTCCAAACGTGAGGGGCAAGGGTATTTCTCCAACACATATACATACACAACACGCGCAGGCGTGTACGAATACGTATGGAACGTGTATACAGACGTTTTCGTTCATTTTTGAGAAATGGTTTTATGGAAAATAATTTAAATACACACCGTTGTTTTCAATAAATTATGCTCTTTAATTTTTGTCATATAAAGATAAAAAAATTTTTGAAAATAGTGGTGGATGGTGAAGGTATACAATAAATAAATAATTAAAAAATTTTTTTTTATTATAGTTGTAAAGTACCCTTGAAGCCATTCAATTTTTATTTTAGAAATTTTTTTCTATCTCTTATATTTTCGACGATATTCGCTTCGAAAGAGAAAAACCGATTTTCTTCAAAGGGGTATTTCAGCCTTTAAAAGTGCGTATGGGCACGTATAAAAAAATACGTGTCTCTTATTTTTCTTTGGAGAACAACATACTAAAAGCTCATCAAAATCGGAGAGTTACACTTGGGTAGGTTTACTTGTTAGACATGTACACGTGTATACATGCTAATGTTGCTTTTAGATTTATTATTATTAAAATACGTTGAATCCACGTACTGTGAATCAAATCAAGCATAGAACCAATTGCGGGTACATTCACCTCCATCAGATCTTCGTTGTCGTCATTGTCGTTGTTGTCGTCATCAATGAAAGCGTCATTCGTAGATTCGTCTATGACAATCGACAATTCATCGTGATTTCTCTTACTCTGAGACTCCATCGTTCTTCTTTTTTCTTTTTGGCACGTCCGATCGACAGAATAAGTACACTGACGCGCCTACAATATCTCGCGCCTTTTTTTATACATCCCCACAATCGAGAGGACATCTCTCTCTCGTAACACCATATGCGACATCTCTCTCTCTCTTGTTTAAGGAGTACAACATTACACTTATTTGTCACATTCGATTATCTCCGAGATTCACGTAACCTTGATAGATACATTAAAATTACACAAATATAATGCATTATAGAAGACTATTAAATAAATTGATTAAATTGTTTAATTCAACGAGCAAATCGCGCGATAACCTTGAGCGCGACCCTGCACTTGCGCGTCGCAAAAAACGAGGAAAAAGAAACGATAAAATTGTCTTGGAAAAACGACCTCGAATAAATAAATATAAATTCATACGGAGCGCACTCGCGCTTCGCAAAGACGAGAAAAACCGAGAAAATTGTCTCGGACGAGCGAGCTTGAATAAATTAACGGTAAACAAATAAATGTATTTTTTAATTCAATGCGCACGAAAAAACCTTGACAGTGAAGCGCGACCCTGAGACTATGAATAGATCGCACTCGCGCGTAGCGAACGACGAGGAAAACGGGAAAATTGTCTCAGCGAATAAAATAATATGTAGCACCGCGAACGCAACCTTGAAAACGATAGCATGTAACAGGATATAATGAAGAGGAAAAAGAGAAAAACGTCAATTCTGAGAAATAACGAATCTAGCCGAAAAAGGTTATCTACGATGCGCGTAGCACGACCTTGAGTCTATAAATAGATCACTCCAAGAATCGGTATTCTAATACGTATAACAGGGAATAATAAAGAGAAGAAAAAAACTCGTCGATTACATCAAACAGCGAAATGATGAATCTCACAGGAAAATGTTATATTTTTTCCGATGCGTGACCTTGAGTCTATAAAAAGATCGCACTCGCGCGTAGCGAACGACGAGGAAAAAAACCTCAGACGAGCGACCTTGAATAAATTAACGATAAGCGCGTAGCGAACGACGAGGAAAAACCGAGAAAATTGTCTCGGACGAGCGAGCGCGTCTTCGAATAAATATATCAAACAAAAGTAAGGGCACAGTATATTAGTCAACGCAACAATTTACTTTTTTATAAAATAATATGGAGAAACCTGTTGAGAAAAGCATACACGCAACGGAAAAGAGTGAGAGAGAGGTAGAACGCGTCAAATGAGTCATCCGAGGCGCGACAGACAGATCGAGGTCGCGGCGAAAATACGACGAAAAAAGAAAAAAAAAAGATCACGCCGCGCAACGGGAAAGAGGGAGAGAGATAGAGCGCGTCGAGTGAGTCATCCGAGACGCGACCTTGGAGATAGATCGAGGTCGCGGCGAAAAGACGACGAAAAAGGAAAAAAAAACGATCACGCCGCGCAACGGAAAAACAGTGAAGACGAGTGAGTCATTCGTAGAAATGAATAGTCTCCGAAGCGCGACCGTGAAGGCTATAGATAGATCGAGGAAGAGGAAAAAAAAAATACAGGTGAGAATCGTCTCAACGCGTGCATCGCGTAACGGTAACAACAACAACAACAATTAACGATTAGTTTCGTCGTTTTTGAAAAGACAAACTGAACATTCACCAACACGTTTTTTTTTCCCTCTTTATTTTTCATTTTATTTTCTTTTTTTCCCCAGCCGTAACAACGATACGACGCGCGACCGAAACGAACGACGACGACACCGACGACATGAGCGCACGATTCGCGCGTGATCGAGCTACGAGGAGGAATAACGACGACGACGACGAACGGACGACCGTCCGACCAACCGTCGCGCCGCTCGCGAGGATCTCGACGGCGCACGCGCGAGCGCGGGAACGGACATAACCTGTGAAATGCGCGCGAACGGACATAACCTGTGAAACGCGCGCGAACGGACATAACCTGTAAAAGCGCGCGCGCGGCGGACGTAACCTCACTTCGCCACGCGCTCGCCG
>NW_017280502.1:45878-48184 GCF_001594065.2 Cyphomyrmex costatus | reverse complement strand
TTGTGCAGACTACTGTTGTCCTTTTTCAAGGCCATCGAGATTTCCGTATGAGTGTCGCGTGTTGGGAGGAGCGTTACACCTTCCCCCATCTTTCCCGTTCCCCCCCCCCGTCGCCTCCTCGCGAACCAGTTTCGCGGGGATCCGATGGGGGGCGCGCGCGGCGCCCTTTTTGAGTCTGTTTCAGTTTCCGCACATCGACTCCGAAATCTCTACCGCTTTATTTTCTACCAGCGGACATCTTGTGGGTTAGACTGGCCACGATAATCCGGTCTTTAACGGAACATGGGCCACTCAAATTTAAAAGAAGAAGAAGGCGGAGCGAGGTTAAGACGCGCGCTCGATGCTGACGGCGGAGCGAGGTTAAGACGCGCGCTCGACGCTGACGGTGGAGCGAGGTTAAGACGCGCGCTTCGCGAGGTTACGTCGTTCCTCGCGCTTTTCGACAGGTCGCGCTTGCGCGCAGAGATTCTCACCGCCATCGTCGTTTTCTTGAAATTTATTAATTTTGTTCCGCTCTCGGGAGACAGTGTCTCGACGCGCGAGTGCGATGCGCTCGTAATCTCAGGTCGCGCGATCCAATCAAAAGGTCGCGTTGAATGTACGCTATCGACACGGTGACAAGGTCTAGCGAAGAGTTTATGTTGCGCAGGACAGAGTCGAGCCAATTATTTTTTGCAAGAAGATAATAGGATACGACATCGAGATACGAATAACTTATTATAAATTTTATTTGTGTGAAGTTCATAATTATTTTATTATTAATTATTGTATATAAGAATTACAGAGAAAAATGTAAATACAGAGTTTGACAAAATAAGATAAATTACATAAATAAAATCATACACAATTTGGTGAGGCACCAGCAAGACTGTTGTTTTTAAGCCTCCCAGTATAACAAAACGATTTTATATATGACAGACAGGTCGCGCGTGCGCGCAGAGATTCTCGCCGCCATCGTCGTTTTCTTGAAATTTATTAATTTTGTTCCGCTCTCGGGAGACAGTGTCTCGACGCGCGAGTGCGATGCGCTCGTAATCTCAGGTCGCGCGACCCGATCAAAAGGTCGCGTTGAATGTACACTATCGACACGGTGACAAGGTCTAGCGAAGAGTTTTATGTTGCGCAGGACAGAGTCGAGTCAATTATTTTTGGTCGCGCGTGCGAACAGAGATTCTCGCCGCCATCATCGTTTTCTCGAAATTTATTAATTTTGTTCCGCTCTCGGGAGACAGTGTCTCGACGCGCGAGTGCGATGCGCTCGTAATCTCAGGTCGCGCGACCCGATCAAAAGGTCGCGTTGAATGTACGCTATCGACACGGTGACAAGGTCTAGCGAAGAGTTTATGTTGCGCAGGACAGAGTCGATCCAATTATTTTTTGCAAGAAGATAGTAGGATACGACATCGAGATACGAATAACTTATTCTAATGTAAATTTTTTAATTTTATTTGATACGAAACGGTTGTGTAGTGTACAATTGATGCATTCAGCATGTTGTTCCATCATGGTCACGCGTACCTCGGAGAAAATCGTTTTAATAAAAAAATTATTGTGACCTCGTGACGGATGAGAATCGTTCTGTCAGCAGTCGATGTTATCATCGTAGATAATATTATTCAATCTGAAAGAAAGAGAGACATCGCATCCGACATGATGAGAGAGGTCTCGTTTTTTTTTCCACGGTGTTTGGTATAAAAGGGCGAGACATCTTTTAGTGTCGTCAGTGTAGTTATTCTGTTGATCGAATGCACAAAGCGATGGATTCTCAGAGTAAGAGTAATCACGATGAATTGTTGATTGTGTTGAACGAATCTACGAATGACGATTTCGTTGTTGACGACGATGACGAGGACGAAGATCTAATGTTGGTTAATGCGTCAGCTATCGGTTCCTTACTTGATGTAATACACAGCACGTGGATTGAACACATTTTAATAATGAAAAATTTGAAAGCAACATTAGCATGCATACACGTTTACATGTCTAAGCAATCAAAAGAGGATTCTAATACTACGCGCTTGAAGGAGGCTCAGACAATGAAGAATGCTCTATTAATGTTTAATGAGTTTCTGAAGAAAAAAGGTTGCACGAATATGAATTATTCCGCGAAAGAGCTTCATCGGTTTCTCGCGATGTCTGAAAATAAGCCGTTGCGTTCCATGTTTATGGATATTTTTATCAGTGCTGATAATTACTTTGAATGGATAAAAGATTTGAAGGAGTCTATCAAACGTCAAGTGTCGACGGTATGTGAAGTATTGAAGAGAAGAGTCGATGCAGAGGCTTCGTCGGATGGAATCGGAGGT
>NW_017280502.1:30148-39426 GCF_001594065.2 Cyphomyrmex costatus | reverse complement strand
GAGGAGCGGCGGGGGTGGGTGGTGGTGTCACGGGAAGGGGCGGAGGGAGGATGTCCGGTGGGCCGAAGATGGTGGTGTTGCGAGTGAAAGGTGAGAGGCGGGGGAATGCTGGGACGGGGCCCTGGTCGCGGAATTGTCTTTGAAGGCTTATTCACGGGTTGCTTTTCTGTGATTCGTTCCTTTGGGGTCGATTTTTCGGCGCCGTCGTGGGGCCCAGTAGATAGAGGGGTCGAAAGTTCCTCCCTGGGTATACTCTCTTATGACTTCCCGAATTCGTACCTTTACGCCACCCCTTTTGCTCCTTATTCGTCTCTTCCTGAGTTTTTTTGGCATCTATTGATTTTAACGAAGGTTCTGAAGGTACGGCTGCTCGAAACTAATTTCTGCATTTTTGAATTTACTCTAATCTAATTGTAGGTAGTTATCGTTCCGGGATTGTAGACTCGTTAAATTGGACGTTAGAAAGAAAATATTATAACCCGAGTGTGAAATAGAAACCTTCAGAGTTTAATGCAGAATGTTCTGAGCACGGGTATCAATATTCCGAGAGTGCGGTTAAATATTCCGGCAAATTGATGTGATTCTCGGTACGCGAATAATATTTTGTTCTCCGGCGAAAGAGAACTGTTTTGAGTTTGTAATTTCTAGCGGCCAAGATTTTAATGTCTTTAACGATTATTGGTCTACTTGTAAGTTTAAATTTCGGGATTTCCGATACAAAAGAAGATACTCGGTGGATATTATTGTTACTAAAAAGGACCCCGCACTAAACAAATGGAAAATGGGTTTGAGTGGATTTGGCTAAAATTTGAATATGATGTAGTTAATGTGGTCCTGGACAAAAGTATGAATGGACCCAAAGCTCAATAATGGCCAGTTTCCGAGTTATTCAACTCTAAAGTTAAATAAATCTGTATTTTCGGCCCACTATTTTTAAATTACACAGTCACATAAAATTAAGAAAGTGGCATGTGCCAAAGACTAGACCTATGTTTTCTTAGGTATTTTGACGTGCTGAATCCAAATCAGGGATCAAAATTGACCGCCACTATGTCAATTTTTTTTAAATCGTGAAAAACCACCCTTGAAAATGGAAAATTCCACTGTAAATGCATTCAGCGTTAGGTATAAGTGTGGAGACCGACTGAAAATGACTGCAATATCCAACTGATATGTATTTTAATGCGCTGAATTCAATGCCTGCTTATAATGCAATAGATTGTATTATCGCCTCAAAATACCGGAGGTAATAGTAATTATTATACCATACTTATATCTAAATGCTCATCACATGTACAGCCATTGTCAAAGGTGGTGGTTTTTAGCAATTTAAAATAAAATGGTGTGGTGATGGTCAATTCTGACCGGGGATTTGGATCCAGCACGCCAAAATACATATAAGTTGGATGTTGCAGTCATTTTCAGTCGGTTCCCACACTTATACCTAACGCTGAATGCAGTTACAATGGAATTTTCCATTTTCAAGGGTGGTTTTTCACGATTTAAAAAAAATTGACATAGTGGCGGTCAATTTTGATCCCTGATTTGGATTCAGCACGTCAAAATACCTAAGAAAACATAGGTCTAGTCTTTGGCACATGCCACTTTCTTAATTTTATGTGACTGTGTAATTTAAAAATAGTGGGCCGAAAATACAGATTTATTTAACTTTAGAGTTGAATAACTCGGAAACTGGCCATTATTGAGCTTTGGGCCCATTCATACTTTCCAGAACCACATTAACTACATCATATTCAAATTTTAACCAAATCCACTGAAACCCATTTTCCATTTGTTTAGTGCGGAGTCCTTTGTGGTTAAGAGAAAAAATGAAGAGTTCTTGTTTCCGGATGTAAGTTCCAAAGCATATACGAATGTTTGTTAGAAATAACTTCTCTCAATAATGTAATGAAAATTCTCAGATAATTGAGAATGATTTGAATGTGCAATTTCCTGAATTTTAAGACTTGTTAATAGTTCTTCGAGTTAAGTGAAGAATATAGCAAAGTGTAATGGTTCTTAATTAGTAAGAGATATGCTAAGTGCGACATGAGAGAAATTATTCTAAGTGTTTCCCGACTTATATCTATTATGGATAGGCAGTGAGTGTTAATACAGTAACTTTCGAACGCCAAAAAGGCGCGGACGAAAGTTGGCTAAGTATAGGAGGGAAGTTAGATTGATTCCTGGACGCCAAGGAACGCGGACAAGAATCGGCTTGTGATATGGTACTTGTAGAAAGGAAGCCGCAGAAACGCCTGTCGGCGCGAGGTATAATTACCTTGTCTTTGGCTCAGTTTAAAGAGGAATAGGTACGCTCCGCTGGAATCGGCGCGTTTATATACAGACCGCTTGGTAGCGTCTCGCGGTAAGGGGATATTATTTCCTTGACTGTCTTGTGTCCGTGTAAGGATCTTCTAGAAATTTCCTCAATTCTTAAATCGTTAATTTTTCCCTTAATTGTACAGAATTTTGTGGCGCGGATGCGAGAGATCGATGGTCTAGCCGGTAGAGTTCATATAGCCGCGCCGGCTCCGCGTGAGTTGCATTACGGCGCGAGTAACATGTATACAAAGATGCGGCGAGTTTTTCTTCCCGTGTTTTCGGTAGCCCGCTTCTTCGCGAGATTACTGAGAATCAACCGTTCGCGAAAGAAGCTATGTTTACTTAGGCTTCTTATTCGGAGTTGACGGAGCCATTACTTGTCAGATGAATATGCAAGTGTTCCCATGCTCGCTGGCGTACCACCGGTGTGTTTGAAACTGCATGGAAGTGCATTACCGAGATGCAACGCGGTTTTTCTTAGATTCTGCCTGAGATTATCGATAATTTTCAGGTTTGACTAACTTAATCTTATTATTTCATGAATATCTTTTCGTTGGCAGTGGTGTTTTTATGTCTAAATGCATCCCTGTTGCATTTTTACCCCTAAGTAGTTGGCGCAGGCGCAGTTACGCTCGATTTGGTTTCGGCCGTTTAGACGCGTGTTACAAGCCTCTGTGTGTTCGTATTACTCACACTAGTTAAGTTAGTGTTCGCTGTGTAGTGACGGACGCGGTGCCGTATAGTAGGCGCATCGGACATTACACTTGCATACAAGAGGTCACATCCGGTGGCACGTGACGCGCTCAGAATCAGTTATTTTTAGAATTTTGATAAAATTTGCGCAATGAGTGCTATTGCGTGATAAGATATTTTTTGTTTTTCGATAAAAAACAGCGAAAACCGTATAGTGTGATATGCAATTTTTTTTATCGAAAAAACACGAAAACACATGTTGCAATACACATTGTGATTATTTGCTGAAAATTTCGACGAGTCTAACGAAATTAATCTTACATACAAGAGGTCACATCCGGTGGCACGTGACGCGCTCAGAATCGGTTATTTTCACAATTTTGATAAAATTTGCGCAAATGCGTGCTATTGCGAGATAAGATATTTTTTTGCTCTTGATTTTTCCAACGATGAGCGATATATAAACACGCGTTGTCAAGATTCCTTTCAAATAAGAATCGCGTTATGTCGAGTGAGAATAGTGAATCGTCTTCGTCTCGCGTATCTTCTCGTCGCGAGTTATTCGATGTTGACAACGAATCGTCTTCGTCTTTCGTACCTTCTAGTGGTGAGTCAATCGACTTTGATAAAGATCTTTATTGTTTGGAGCGTCCATTATGGCCTAATGATAACGTATATATACCAAGAAAGAAGAGTAATTGGAATGTAGCTACTCATCATTTACGGAGAGCGATCGGATTTCAATGTCTCTTCGAGAGATTCTGTGGTTTAAAACATTAGTAGCTTTTAACTATCGCGCACAATTTTACGGGGCTTCTGTTCAAAAATGGACGCGTAAAATGAACGATAACGGTAAATGCAACATTGTTAGTGAGGTATTTGACAAAATCCAAATTGAAGTACCACGAGACAGTCGTGGAAAGTGGTTATTCATGAATGTATCTCAAGGTGAAAAAAATCACTTTAAAAAATGGAGGATCAGTTGTATTGCACGACGAGCATCGATACGCTGGAGGCGTATCAAGCATGGGAGATAAAATGCGTTGAGTATCTTGATTATTTAAGAGAGGTATGTCGTAACACGAGTCAACCGATATCTACTGGTTTGATAAATTCGTCGATCGCTAAAATAGCGCGATTGGAGTATGTGAGGAGTACCTTACGACCTCGTTTTGTACACGAGGGTTCCGGTCATGCTGAATCGTTGAAGACGGGATTATCATGGATGGAAATCGAACCGGCTTTCAATAATCGAGTGCTCACTGGTGCAGTTCTGAATTCGAGCTACATTGAACCGAGACAATTTCTCAACGATGCGAGAGACACCGTTCTTGATCATACACGAGTGAATCTTCAGAGGCACGCGTGTTTAAAGGTGAATACAACTTTCAATGGAGAATTCGTTGCAGACGACAAGAGATCCTTCAAAAGTATCACCACGAAAAATTATGAGCTGTATGGTGCGTCTGATTTGAAGGAGTGGTACGATGAGCATGTTATGGATGCAATTCTATCTGATCTGGAGGAGTTTCAGGAACGTGACAGCGGATGGGCATTATCGCGCATATTAAATTTGATTGTAAACGTAAATAAATTTAATCCTATGCACGGTGGATCACGATAGGTGCACGATCCTATACACGGACACGGACAGTTTGATATATTTTTTGAAATGTGACAATGTATATGAGGATATGAAGTGTAATATCACGAAATTTGACACAAGCGATTATTCCGAGGATAATGTATACGATATTCCACGCCTTAATAATAAAATACCTGGTTTAATGAAAGATGAAAATAACGGTATGGTAATGACTGAATTCATTGGTCTCAGAGCGAAGATGTACGCATTGAGAGTTGTTGATAGTAATGATGTAAAAAAAATAAAGAGTGTCAAGAAAAGCGTGGTCGCGAAAACGATAGCGTTTGACGACTATGCGAAATGTTTGCATGACGCGTACGAACAGTCGAGGCGTCAATCGCGCATTCAATCGTCGTTGCACGAGGTGTATACGGTTCTCGAAACAAAACTTGCTCTCAGTCCGTACGATGACAAACGATACGTCTTACCTGATTCAATTGCTACTCTACCTTGGGGACATTATAAAATACCACAAATCTTGGATACACAATAAAGTAACCTTATAATAAGATGCTTTTTTATTGCACGATTATTATATCTTTTGGGAAGATGCGTTCAATCAAACGAATGTTATATGCTATTATTGGATATATTACGAACAACTACTCATGTAATGTGTATTAATATGTTTTATTGTGGAATAAATACATCCCTTTACATAATATCAGCTTTATTTATCCACGAATTATGTGAGTTGTCCATTCCTAACCATTTCACGTATACTTCGTTGCCTCGTTTACGTAATACTTTCTCCACAAGATAGACGTCCGGATTGGACACTCGTTGCAGTTCGTATTCGTAAAAATCACCGGCTATCGGCTTTCCTCGATAATTTCTCAGCAGATACGTTGCAGGATTCGTACGTTGCACTTTGGCGATATGGAAGATCTCGGTCGACCAATTTGGTGTGTATCCTTTTTCGAAAATGGTCTTAAATTTACTAACACGTACTGGATCGTCTATCTTGAATTTCGGGGGAGCAATTTTCACGTGACTGTACACCGTCGACAAGAGACGTTTTGCAACGGGAAGTGTGACGTCCATCGGACGCATTCCAATGGTTCGATGTCTACGGCGATTAAAATCTGACAGTAGACGCGACAATTCGTCGATCCATTTGTACGTGCCGTTCAACGTGAATACTTTCCACATGTTATTTTTGAGAGTACGGTTGAATCGTTCCACTACCGACGCTTTCATTACCGAATACGTCGAATAGTGATTTACGTCGTACTTCTGCAAAAGTTTCTGCACAGTGGCGTTGTAGAATTCCTTTCCTTGATCCGTCTGTAGATTTCCCGGATATCGTTTGTCCCAGTGAAAAGACGAAAAAAAGGAGGTCGATTGAACGCCACGAACGTCGCCTTTCTACGATCTCGGATTCGTCGTGAGAAATGAATCTTGATATCCTGAAGATCGGAGGTGCTCCGATCTTCGACGATCGCATCGTTAAAATAGAGACTCACACTTACAATCCGTACGCTAATACAACATTCGGATACAGCGATGAAATACGGATACTGATTCAACATCAGGATCTCTACAGGTTACCGTGCGAAAGTTTGCTCTACATCGAGGGAAAATTCATTGTGCGAAGGAAGGAAGGAAGTACCAACGAACCACCGAGACTGTCGAATAATTGCGTCGCATTCATGTTCGACGAGATTCGCTACGAATTAGACGGAGTGGAAATTGACAGAAACAGAAACGTTGGTATTACGAGCACAGTTAAAAATTACGTTTCGTTGACAGTTGACAGAAGCAGAACGTTGGAGAATGCCGGATGGCAGCTTACATTAGGTCTAGACGCATTATTAACAAGTCGATCGATAACTGAAGATTTTAACTTTAGCGTACCGCTTAACATACTTCTGGGATTTTGCGAGGATTACAAACGTATAGTGATAAACGCCCGACATGAACTAGTCCTGATACGTGCGCGTAACGACAACAATTGCGTTATCGCGAGCAACGCAGACGACTATACACTCACGTTATCGAAAGTGCAATGGAAGATGCCACACGTGGTACTGAACGACGTCAACAAATTGTCACTTCTGCGAACGTTGGAAAACGGACGGTATCTCAGCATGGGATTTCGATCTTGGGATTTGTACGAGTTTCCTCTACTTCAGAGCACGACCAAACATTCGTGGGCTGTGAAGACAACGTCACATTTGGAAAAACAGCGTGATCTTTTCGCTTCAAACTGGAAAGCGAAACGTACTCTCTAAGGATACCACTCATTTCGACGCGTGTGCTCTAGTAAACATAAAAACTATTTTTGAACTCTGATTTTTTCCCGTACGATGATATGAATTTGGATTTCGAACGTAATAAATTCGCAATACTATACGACATGTATGCAAAATTTGCGAAATCGTACTACGGCCACGAAACATACGAAGCTTTGTTGTCCGTCGCGCAATTTGTTTCAGTCGCGCCGCTCGTGGTGATCGATTGCTCTCGTCAAAACGAATCTGTGAAAAGCGCTACCGTGGACATTCGTATCGAATTCGAATGTAGGGAAAATATTCCATCGGGCACCACGGCCTATTGTCTAATTATTCATGACAGAGTGATAGAGTACAATCCATTGACAAATGTCGTTTGTAAGATTATATAACGATACACGTGATTATGTTTTTCTCAACTCAATTTAGACGATTCCATATGCTAATGTAAGTTTTTCCTGTATGCTTTACAAAAATAAACTGTATTTAAAAAAAAAATGCACCACGTTCATTGACACTCTTATCTCCTCGTTTCCTGTATCTATTTTTAGACACTCTTATCTCCTCGTTTTCATTTGCCTATTTTTGGACAAAAAATACCACTCCTCTCTCCGCACTCGCAGTATGCGATTAATAGTCGAACCGTACGTTTCCGCTGTACACGTACGCCGCGATGTCTCTCGCTTTCCTCGTCGCTTTCCTTTCCGTAACGATATCCGCGTCGACGCCGACGATACAAAATTTAGTAAACGTCGAGGTGATAGAATATCTACAGAAATATGGTTACCTGAACGAGGTGGACGTAACCACTCACACGTCGATCGAAGATGAACAAATTAAACAGGCTATCGCATTATTCCAAGAATACTATCAAATACCAGATAACGGTGCGTTGAACGATAATACATTACATCAAATGCGACAACCGCGATGCGGGTTACCGGATATGTCACACCAGGAACAAAATAGTGTTGTAGCGAAATGGAGAAAAACGCATCTTACGTGGAACTTCCACTTGGCAGACGCAGATACATTGAAAACTACGGCACACGCATGGCTTCTTCGTATGGGAAGCGAACACATCTCTAACATTTGAACGTCAAACGTTAAATCCAGACATTTTAATATCGTACCGCGAAGGATTTCATACATACGTCGATAGCAGACGCAATGAGATCTGTTCCGGTTTGTTCGACGGACCTGGTGGAGTACTCGGACACGCGTTTGCACCTACGAACGATCTCGTGCAAACCACAGAGATACACATAGACGGATCGGAACATTGGCATATATATTTAAACGAAAATGTACCAGACAACAAAGTGCATTTGCTTTACACGTTAACGCACGAGATCGGACATTCATTGGGAATGTCGCACAGTACATATAGAGATTCCATAATGTTTCTTTACGTCACCAATAATACCGTTAAACTCAGCCTAGAGGACAGTTTAGCTATTCAACGTCTGTACGGAATAAAAAAACCTAATGTAGTGCCGAGTACACGATCACCACCTGTAACAACTAACACAACGAAAACAACATCAAACAAAAGAGATCTGTGCGATCTACAGTACGTAGACAATGTACTGGTTGAATCATCGCATTTTCGTTACCTATCGAAACACCATGTGGATGATAGACGTTAACGGTAAAAGGTATAAAGGACCAATCGCGCTAAACGATTATCTTCCGGCGAATGTTTCCATAAACGCTGCGTATCAACGACCATCTGGAGAAATTGTAATATTCGCGAATAATCAAATTTACATGATAGACTATCCGAGTTTACGATTGAAGGACGGTTGGCCGAAACGACCATTCGACTTAAAGTTACCCACGAACATGCACGTTAACGCAGCATTGGTCACCAATAGAGGACAAACGTACGTGATCTTTAATGACGATAGCGTAGCGTTACTGAACGAATGCGATATGACCGTTAACGGATATCACACGTTACAGTCGATATTTCCAGGAATACCGCCATCTCCTACTCTAGCCTTCCGATATATCGACGGTTCTCTTTATTTCCTACATAAACGTCAATATTACAAATTTAACGAATTCACCAGAACGGTAACGAATGCTGATAAATTCGACATGAACATACTGAACGTTAATTGTCCCACAGACGGATTACTCAAGCAATTGCAGGATCTTCTTACTCGACTGCTCCAATCAAGTAATTCACTCACAAGCACCGCGTTGAATACAGAGGACGATTAACACGACGTTTTATGTAAAAAAAAAATGTATATCACTTAGATAGGTACGCAGAAGATCAGTGTGAAAGAACGAATCGTTCGAATAACATCGTGAGAGAGACATGTACGCGATTTCAAACGACACCCACGACGACACTCGACATCTCATCGAGC
>NW_017280502.1:16297-28249 GCF_001594065.2 Cyphomyrmex costatus | reverse complement strand
CGTCTAAGGTAGGCTCCCACTACATTACCTTACTGATGAGTCCAGTAGTGGAAGCCGGGACGAAACGCCAACTTGTTATATTCTTCGCAATCTTATTTTTCACGGAATTTGATTTATTATTAATTTAATTTACATTAAATTAATAATAAAAATCGTTAAATTTTAATATATGTCTTTCAACATAGTATTAAGATCTATAAGATGCTATGGCATCAAATTTGTTAAATTGCTTGTTAATTTAACTTAGTGATATTACTGCGGTAGTGAATATGTATGCGTCAATGCTGAAAATCTATCAGCGTCGCGGGGGGGGACTACATACGCAGTATATAAAATTTCACACAATTATTATAAGCACGTTCATCTAGCTTCGACCGTTATAGGCTTCTTCTTCTAGTTTATTATAAATAATAAAACAACAACAAATATTCTGAAAAATAAATAAATGATTTCAAGGGTGATATGAATCAAAGGTATTCTTTTAAACAATAAAACATTTAATTAGTCACTACTTAATTTAGACATTATAATTAACATTTATAAGTAAAAGGTTTTTATCATCGTTTCAGAGATGATATACATATACGACTTTTCAATCGTGTGTAAATATAATGTCAATTTTCTACGAAGACTCGCAGGAATAAATGAATACTGTACGAATGATCTTTTCGACGACAAAACGTGTAACACATTTATATTTATTATCTACTTTCTTTATTTTGTTTTTTATTATCTTGTTTTAAAGACGAACTATTGTTAAGCGATGTCTAAATTAAGTATTGACTAATTAAAGGAATAAGATAAATCATGTAAAATAAATAAATATCTTTTCACTCAATATGCCACCAGATGTGACCTCTTGTATTTACGATTTATTTCCTTCGCAATTTCCGCAAAATCTCGTTCAAAGTGTCATCGCGACATGTATTTTTTCATGGTTTTCCGACAACTTTACGATTTATTTCCTTAGACTTTTCGCAATTTCCGCAAAATCTCGTTCAAAGTGTCATCGCGACATGTATTTTTTCACGTTTTTCCGACAAAAATTACACATCGTGCTATGCGATTTTCGCTATTTTTTTTCCATCTTTCGACTATTTAAATAGATTGAATCAAATCATATTTGTGCATTAACGATCTGAACGGTTGCGTGTTTTTGTGAATACCTAAACTACTTACGCGTACGTAACATCAAACATCATGCATTTACTGGATCCGATTAAAATATTCGAAAACGAGGAAGAGGAGGAGGAGGTGGAGATTATAGTGGAGGTTGTAGTGGAGGATGTTGAGATGGAGGATGAAGACTACGAGGACTACAACGCTGACGAGGAGGTGGAGGATGATCCTCCTCATGCAACCTCTGCTACATCCCCTTCTACACCCTCTCCTGTAGAGGATGAAGAAGAGGAGAACGAGGAGGAAGAGAACGATCTTCCTCCCATGAATTTCAACGAGGTCGACCCAGACGACGTCATTCACTTTGTGATGGACCTCCTGCAGGTGGATGATGTGGAGGAGTTATGCCTCCTCCTCATCTGCCTGCTGGACGAGGAAGCTGAATAGGTTAGTTTATAATATACTACGTATAAATATCAACAATGCATTATTAATGTATGTTAACAATTAAATAATGTTGCAATTGAGATGAGAAAATACTGATACTAAGTTTTAGCCTTGATAGAAACGAATGACAAAAATTATTTTTTTTAAATAGATATTCTATCTTCATGAAATTATTGAAAAGTATTTTTATCTTTATTATTTACTTGTTCTTATATATGTATAAATTTATTATTTATATGTTCTTCTGTTACAGACGTGGTACTACTGATGTTATCGCCCGCTTAAGTAATGTATTAGACATTTTGATTGCGTCTACAAGAGCATATGAAAGAGATGCTAAGGAAATTAATAGTAGAATGAGAAAACGAAGGATGGATGATAGCGATGATAGCGATGACGAATCTGTTATCATTTTTGTAATGAGGCGTGGAACTCTACAATAGTAAAAATTTTTTCATTTTATAAAATTATAAGTTATAAACGATATGTGAAAAATAATCATATATTTTTAAGAATGTAAACAAAATAAAATAAAAAATAAAAGCATATTAAACCTCTACATATAACAGTATTCTCATTTTTACCTTCCTTCCTTCCTTCCTTCCTTCTTCGCGGTATTATATAACGCACATACCGTCAGCGTTCGACGGCGACATCGAGCTCATGTTAAAAAATTAAAATAATTAATTAATTAATTAATTAAGTATAAAAAATAAATAAAAAATAAAAAAATTAATAGATATACAAATTATTATTAATTTAACTTTTATGCCTTAATGTGTTTCTTTTTTATTGAGTATAAATGAGTTCGAATAAACAAATAAATAAGAGTGTATACAAATAAATAAATAATAATAAGTATATAAATATCTAAAAAGCGATTAATTCAGCTTTCTCAATTCGTCGCTTCCTTCCTTATTCGCGCGGTATCGCGTTACATCGCGCTGCGACAGCGTTATCGCGACAGCGTCTTCGCGTGCGGTATCCGTATTGAGAATATACGCGTTCTTTAAATTATTTAATTTATTAGAACAAAAATAACGGAAATAAGTCGAATTATTATTATTATTGTTATTATTATCATTATTAATTTCTTAAGAATAAATATATAATTGGCTCGACTCTGTCCTGCGCAACATAACTCATCGCTAGACCTTGTCACCGTGTCGATAGCGTATCGCGATCTTTTGACCCGAGATTACGAGCGCATCGCACTCGCGCGTCGAGACACTGTCTCCCGAGAGCGAAACAAAATTAATAAATTTCAAGAAAACGACGATGGCAGCGAGAATCTCTGTTCGCACGCGCGACCAAAAATAATTGGCTCGACTCTGTCCTGCGCAACATAAAACTCTTCGCTAGACCTTGTCACCGTGTCGATAGCGTACATTCAACGCGACCTTTTGATCGGGTCGCGCGACCTGAGATTACGAGCGCATCGCACTCGCGCGTCGAGACACTATCTCCCGAGAGCGGAACAAAATTAATAAATTTCAAGAAAACGACGATGGCGGCGAGAATCTCTGCGCGCACGCGCGACTTGTCGAAAAGCGCGGGGAACGACGTAATCTCGCGAAGCGCGCGTCTTAACCTCGCTCCACCATCAGCGTCGAGCGCGCGTCTTAACCTCGCTCCGCCGTCAGCGTCGAGCGCGCGTCTTAACCTCGCTCCGCCGTCAGCGCGCGCTCGACGACAGCGTCGCGTTCCCGTGGCAACCGACCGACGCCCCCACAGGCGCGTGACCTTGAAAAAACCGCGTTTCGCTTTCTAAATCACACACACACAATCAAAGAAGTCACGCACACAAGCATAGAGCAGCCACGCGATTGGCTATCCCCCCGATGACCGTGTCTGTGGATTTCAAACACATCTGGTTTGTCTACTAAGGTCACATCTAGAGTATATCTTCATGGATTTTGCGACGCCTCGGAAAATGCTTATGGCGCGTGTGTGTTATACGTCCAAGCCATTGACAACCAGGGTCGCCTCACAGCTAATTTACTATGCTCCAAGTCGCACGTAGCGCCAATCAAACCCACCGCCGTATGGCGGTATTTAGGTATAAGTATTTAGATTGGAGTTGTGCGGCGCGGTTATACTGGCGCACTTGATCCACAACGTTCAACGAAGTCTGAGAATACCCATCGACGGCATATTAGTCTTAGGCCAGTCAAATTATACATTTGAGGTTTCAAGTGATGAGAACAGCTCAATTCCTTTGGGGGCTGTTGGGGGGGTCTAGTAGAACTTATTTCCAGACTTGCGTATCATGCGAGGTTGTTGAATTTTAAGGGTGGGCCCGGGAAGGGAAAATCATGTTTTTTGGCCATAACTCGGTCAATTTTGACCGTACAGAGTCCACTAAGCGCTCATTTTGAAGCTTTTTTAAAGCCCTACAACTCTTGTATACATAAAACCTAACCTAAAATTAATATTTTCCGAGAAATAAGCGGTGAAAGTGGAAAAAAATCATTTTTCGCGGGATTTTGCATTTATTTCATTTCCGTTAATAGATAGCGATCTGCCATACAAGAAAAAGATGTAGAGCTTGAAAAAACGAACAATTTGACCCCCTAGTCGATTCGATTCGATGAAAATTCGACCCCAAAGGAGCCTCCCGAAAGTCGCGCTTCCTGTCCGTTGTCGATCGTCGGCGACTCGGCGGCGGTGGCAAACGTGCGTTTCGAGTGCTCGGGACTCCGCGTATTTTTTGCTTCTCTTTTTTCCCGATTATTTAATTAAAATATGATTAATATTAATGTAATAGAGGATGAAACTACCTACTAGTAGCTGCAAATGTTATCGAAGTTCGTTGAAAGTAGCATCCGATGAAGACCCCGAAAGTGATTCGATCAGCAGTAAATAGCGATTTTAAATCATAAGAATTCTCAACTGCATTTAATATAACAATGTTAATATTATTTCACGATAATAACAATAATGGTAATCGCGTTTATGTAATGCGTATTGAAAGATTGCCTTGAATATTGTACTATTTGTAATATGAAGGAAATAATGTTATAAAATATGATAAAAATAAAATTACAGCAACAAGAATAAAACTTAAATGCTTGGGCCCGGGAAGGGAAAATCATGTTTTTTGGCCATAACTCGGTCAATTTTGACCGTACAGAGTCCACTAAGCGCTCATTTTGAAGCTTTTTTAAAGCCCTACAACTCTTGTATACATAAAACCTAACCTAAAATTAATATTTTCCGAGAAATAAGCGGTGAAAGTGGAAAAAAATCATTTTTCGCGGGATTTTGCATTTATTTCATTTCCGTTAATAGATAGCGATCTGCCATACAAGAAAAAGATGTAGAGCTTGAAAAAACGAACAATTTGACCCCCTAGTCGATTCGATTCGATGAAAATTCGACCCCAAAGGAGCCTCCCGAAAGTCGCGCTTCCTGTCCGTTGTCGATCGTCGGCGACTCGGCGGCGGTGGCAAACGTGCGTTTCGAGTGCTCGGGACTCCGCGTATTTTTTGCTTCTCTTTTTTCCCGATTATTTAATTAAAATATGATTAATATTAATGTAATAGAGGATGAAACTACCTACTAGTAGCTGCAAATGTTATCGAAGTTCGTTGAAAGTAGCATCCGATGAAGACCCCGAAAGTGATTCGATCAGCAGTAAATAGCGATTTTAAATCATAAGAATTCTCAACTGCATTTAATATAACAATGTTAATATTATTTCACGATAATAACAATAATGGTAATCGCGTTTATGTAATGCGTATTGAAAGATTGCCTTGAATATTGTACTATTTGTAATATGAAGGAAATAATGTTATAAAATATGATAAAAATAAAATTACAGCAACAAGAATAAAACTTAAATGCTTCCTAATACAGTTAATGATCAAATTTTATTAACAATTTGTATATTAATTTCAAAATAAATAACGACAGAATTTTTTTGAGCGATTTATTTACAAGAACAACAGTGCACTTAAAATAACAAATATTATGAAGTACTACTTTTTAAAAAACTGAGTACAATTATTATTTACTGCTGATCGAATCACTTTCGGGGTCTTCATCGGATGCTACTTTCAACGAACTTCGATAACATTTGCAGCTACTGGTAGGTAGTTTCATCCTCTATTACATTAATATTAATCATATTTTAATTGAATAATCGGGAAAAAAGAGAAGCAGAAAATACGCGGAGTCCCGAGCACTCGAAACGCACGTTTGCCACCGCCGCCGAGTCGCCGACGATCGACAACGGACAGGAAGCGCGACTTTTGGGAGGCTCCTTTGGGGTCGAATTTTCAACAAATCGAATCGACTAGGGGGTCAAATTGTTCGTTTTTTCGAGCTCTACAACTTTTTCTTGTATGGCAGATCGCTATCTATTAACGGAAATGAAATAAATGCAAAATCCTGCAAAAAATGATTTTTTTCCAATTTCACCGCTTATTTCTCGAAAAATATTAATTTTAGGTTAGGTTTTATGTATACAAGAGTTGTAAGGCTTTAAAAAAGCTTCAAAATGAGCGCTTAGTGGACCCTGTACGGTCAAAATTGACCGAGTTATGGCCAAAAAACATGATTTTCCCTTCCCGGGCCTCTCCTTAAAATTCCACAACCTCGCATGATACGCAAATCTGGAAATAAGCTCTACTAGACCCCCCCAACAGCCCCCAAAAGGAATTGAGCTGTTCTCATCACTTGAAAGTATTCGCCTTTTTTTTGTCTAATTTGACTGGCCTACCTGGTCGGACTCAAAGGTAGTTTTATATTGGATTCAAGGGAACGTCTCCAGATGGAAACCCTTCGTAGCTAACCGTTTGATGGAAATAAATGAAATATACCGGCGAAACATTGGCGGCACATTAAGGGAACTGAAAATCCCGCTGAGTTAATATCACGAGGTACAATATTGCAACAACTCAAGATTTCTGAGCACTGGTGGAAGGGACCGAAATGGTTACAACTAGAACTTCAGGCAGTTAGTACAGAATATCAAGATTGCGATTCGTCCAAGGAGGTGACAAGGCAAGCTCAAGCAGAGGAGAAGAGAAGCACGCATGCCTGTGCTCTCATCAATAACCAACAACATGTAATCCAAGAATTAATGGACAAGTATTCAATATTGACACGTATCGAGCGCGTGTTCGCATGTTGCCTACGCTTCCTAAGCAACATTTGAAGGATTCCAAGCGAGAGGATTCTCTTCACATTTAACTACGACGGAAATTGAAGCAGCACACATTCATCTAGTTCGCTACGCACAAATGAACGTGTTTGCTGAAGAAATTGTCTCCCTTAAGAACAATGAACTCAGCTCGATAAGCAGGATAATACAGTTGCATCCGTTCCTAGACGAACATTTACTAAGGGTAGGTGGACGATTTCAACACTCTTCGTGGGCATTCGAAAAAAAACACCCTATCATTTTGCTAGACAAATCAAAATTTTCAAGGTTACTGTTTGATAGAGAACATCAACGATTATTACACAGGAGCCAAATTCAGGTGTTGACCTCCATTCGAAATCGATATTGGCCTATAAGGGGCCGAGACTTGGCTAGACGCGTCTGTCGAAAATCCGTCCACTGCGCTAGAACCAATCCGCGAGAATTATCACAGTTGATGGGATCACTTCCACGCGACAGACTATGTTCTGGTCGAGCTTTCGCAGTTACCGACATTGATTTCGCCGGTCCTATTACAACTCTAGTAAACAAGGGTCGAGATCGCAAGACTAACATCTAGTCTTATGTGGCACTTTTCATTTGCTTTGCCACTAAAGCCGTTCATTTGGAGGCAGTGAGCGAGCTTACTTCGGCGGCGTTCCTCGCCACCCTTCGACAATTCATCAGTAGAAGAGGACGTCCACACAACATTTTTAGTGACAACGCGACAAACTTTGTTGGCGCTAATATAGAGCTAAAGGAAATGCATCAATTTGCAAAGAATCAATTTAAAGGAATCGCCGGAGATACACTAGTAAACAAAGAAATTGAATGGAAATTCATACCTCCGCATTCACCCCACATGGGAGGACTGTGGGAGGCCGGCATAAAGGCCTATAAATATCAAATATTAGAATCCTCATTACGACCGTACAATTATAAATTAACAAGAATAAGGAAACCGC
This sequence comes from Cyphomyrmex costatus, assembly GCF_001594065.2. NCBI lineage: Eukaryota > Metazoa > Arthropoda > Insecta > Hymenoptera > Formicidae > Cyphomyrmex > Cyphomyrmex costatus. The sequence continues at coordinate 20,569 of NW_017280502.1, read as the reverse complement.
AATAACTAACGGACTACTAAGCCATCTACGGTCAAAGCTAGATCACTATGCTTATTATAATGTGTGAATTTTATATACCGCGTATGTATATGCACGTATGTATATGAGGAAACGCCAACTCGTGTATATTCTTCGCAATCTTATTTTTCACAGATTTTAGATTCATCATTACTTTAACATTTACATTGTTAAATTTTAATATATGTCTTTCAACATATTATTAAAGATCTAATAAGATGCTATATAAAAGCATCAAATAATTGTTAGATGTGCTTTAGCAATTTAACTAAAAAGTGATATTACTGCGGTAGTTGTTTAGTGTTGCGTTGTAAGTCTGAAAAAATTTTCGGCACGTGATTGGGAACTACATACGCGGTATATAAAATTCACACATTATAATAAGCATAGTGATCTAGCTTTGACCGTAGATGGCTTAGTAGACCGTTAGTTATTGCGGTTTCCTTATTCTTGTTAATCTATAAATATCACTTGAAACGAGTTATGGGAAATTCATTGCTGACCTACGAAGAGTTATCAACTGTCCTCACGCAAATTGAAGCCTGCCTCAACGCAAGACCGTTGACTTCGTTGTCTTCTGATCCGTCGGATCTACAGCCGCTTACCCCGGCTCATTTTCTAATCGGCGGTTCGATGCGAGCATCCCAGATTATAATCTGACTGATTTGAAATTGAGTCGTCTCAGTCGCTGGCAACAGCTTGTGCAACGGCTACTTCAAGATTTCTGGAAATGGTGGGCGACCGAGTATTTGTCTAATCTTCAAGGCCGAACAAAATGGAAGGGGGAACAACTTAATCTTATGGCCGACGATTTAGTAGTACTCCACGATGAAAATCTTCTCCCCTTGAAATGGAGACTAGGTAGAGTAGTAGAGGTACACACCGGTCAGGACGGTTTAATCCGCATCGTCTCCGTTCGAACTGCTAACGGTATTTTCAAGCGAGCAGTTGCTAAGCTGTGCAAATTACCTACTCCTTCGCAAGAAAAGGAAATTAGAGCGCCTAATTTGGTGGGCGGAATGTTGGAGACTGATAGAGATTGTGATCGCGATTCCGTTAACAAGTTACCCGCGGTTCGAAGCGCCGATGTTACCGACTCGTCGTCGAAAGCGCCGCGCGCCCGAACTACGTTAACAATGATTCGAGTTCTGTAACGAAGTTGACCGCTTGTACGTGCGTTCCTGTATTTCTATCTTAATAAACAATAATTAATACAGTTCACTACGAAAACGAGTTTCATTATCACCAACATTGGTATAAGGGCTATAGCAGAGAACGAGACGTACCATGCGTAGTCGTAACGTAACGTAAGGCAGAGAAAAACGTAGCTGTCGTAGTAATGAAATAGTGACTAGCAGTCACTACTACGACAGCTACGTTTTTCTCTGCCTTACCTTACGTTACGACTACGCATGTTACGTCTCGTTCTCTGCCATAGCCCTAAAGCCCATGGCACATACAAAAACGTAAGGCCGTAGATGTAATCAGTAAGCGTTTTGGCCAATCACAGTAGAGACCGTAAGGCCGGTAGCGAATTCAATGTTATGATTTACTGATACGTCTTACGGCTTTACGTTTTTCTATGTGTTTCTGGCTTAACAGTCGGGACTCGAACTGGGGATCTTTCGTTCCACGTGTATCTCTGTCTCTTACCTAACGCACTACACTACGACAGTTTCACTGCTTTGATGTTGTACGTAACATTGCGTATAAAATCATTGAAGTTGCATTTATGTACCGCGGGAAAACTGAAAATCAGTTACAAAGAATCCTAAAAGTATTCTCAAAAACTCAGTGTCCATCGGGAACTATGAAAGCTGTGGACTTCCGGCTACTTTCGTCTATCGGAACGTGGATAAACTTTTTATAAGTCCAATGTGCTATAAAGTACCTCGCGCTCTGCATAAGATCTAACTGATCCTCTATGAGTGGAGTGCAATTCTTTTATTTAACTGACGGTAATCAACGCACACACACAATCGAATACTTCCGTCATATAAAAGTATAATACAAATACTGTTTTATAATGTTTCAATTTCTTGCATAATTATTCAATGTAATTTATGAAGGTGTCTTTCTTCTATGTGCGCTAATAAATTTACGCACATACACTCACAGAAAATATTTCTGTATTCAATGCTATTACTCCAAGATCTAGAATAAAATATGATCGACATTAAGCCAATTATATTTATCTTTCAGAGTAGAATATTTTAATCTTAAATGAAAAATTCTAAAATTTAGAATAAAATATTCTTGATGTTAGCTCATTAATTTTCTTAAAGAAAAATTTAAGTTCGATACAATATTCTTCATTTAAACGTTCTTATTTTTTCTCGTTTCTTATTTTTCTGCGGAAGGAATTTTATTTATATTTTTACAAAAAACTGAGCTCAGTCGGGACTCGAACTGGGGATCTCTCGTTCTACGCGTATAATCTCTGTCTCTTATCTAACGCGCTACACTACGACAGTTTCGCTGCTTTGATGTTGTACATAACATCGCGTATATAACTGGATAGACTTATTCTAAATGTAAGAATATATAAGTTTCTATACGTGTTAAATTTATTTCAAGATAAGACGTCGATCTTATTTTATTCGAGGGTGTAGGATACAAATTATTGATTATATTTTATAATAATCTTAATTTTATAATGTATAGGGTTGAGATAAGATAAAATACGAGATAAGATCAAGAACTTTTTTTCTCCGTATTCGAAATCGTTTCTGTGAGGGTAGAATAATTAAAATTTTATTAAAATTTTGTTGTAATAATTTACCTGATTATGTTCTTCTTCATCGTGATTGCTATTAGACATTTTGCAAAGAATTGTTACTGATTCGTTTACCTGCAATTATTTTATACAATAAGAAGGTAGAATAAGTCTGTAGAAAAATTGAAAATTTTATATCTGGTGAATACGATTATTTCATTAGGAAAAAACCTTTTAATATGTAGCTACTTTCTTGTAAATTGTTGTTTGTGTTTATTATTCTAGTTATAAATAATTAGTAACGTTTTAATTCTACTGTACCTTATAGTAAATAGTTTGACACATGTAATTCAATGTGAGAAATAATGCGCTCTGCAAAATAAAAATAATGTAGCCATATAATAAATGTACTCTATTTTTTAATGTCCAAAAAAGTTTCTTGTCTGTTGTAAGTATAATAATTATCTCTAAGCTTTGAAACATAGCATTTAGAAAGTACCATGACATATATAGTAACATTTGTACTTTTAATATTTTGTTTAGTTTGCGTGCTATAATGCATAGTTGTAAGTGGACATGCCTGTAAAAATATAGTAATTCTTATAATCAGTGAAAGAATAAAGAAAAGTACGCGCGCGATATGTGTAGAGCAAAATATATTTGTAACGTAGAATTCGATTTAATCTATAATTGTAAATTGCTAATTAGTTTAAAATATACAATTATTTCACACAGTTAAAGTTAATTATTTTTATATGCACTTGGACTTGGCGGTCCATTTAAGTTAAAAACATTGAATATGTCGCTTATTTTGGATGATATTAAGAAATATTTAATTTGAAAGTAGAAATATTTTGAAGGGGTCGTATTTTAGTTACGTTTTCTTTTTCTAGGTGGTGACGCAATGTAAATATGAATGTCACTAATACTTTTTTTTAAATGTAATTATATGGTTTTCCAAAAAAATTCTTCTAGTTATTGTACTCATAAAAATTAAAAAAGAGATATCAAGAAAATAATGGTTTACTAGTAATTTATCGTTTTGTGTCAATATGTGTCATAAAAAAGTATAAAATATCTCTACTTTAATATTTCTGTAAAATAATTCTTCTATAAAATAATATTATACTTCTATATGTATAATAATTGAAGAAAACGTGTAAAGAATCATAAAATTTCATTCAAACAGGTGAACCAACGATTTGACTCCACTATCTACAAAACGTGACGTAAGTACGCCTGCCTCTCGAACAGTACGATACTAACAACCTCTTTTGGTAAAAATGTAGATTAGGGGAGCCTCCCCCAATGACCTTGACCTTGACATATGTTGTCAAGGTCATGACCCTGAGTGACCTTGAGGAAGTTTTGACCGTCGGACCTAACTCGTTAAAAAGTTATTAACAAAAAAAGTTTCAAAATTAACGTATTATTTCTGCTATACAATATACATGTATAACATGAAGTCCTATTCTACACCTTTCCCTGTTCAGAAACGTTGAACTTTTCAGGCGAAGTAACTTTTACCCCCCCCCCCC
>NW_017280502.1:15415-16267 GCF_001594065.2 Cyphomyrmex costatus | reverse complement strand
CGACTTCTACGATTGTACTATTGCTGTGATTGTACTGTCGGGGCAGACCTCTGTGACGGTGTGGGTGCGGGGGGGTGGCCGAAGGCCGTGTGCGTGCGTGCGTGCGTGCGTGCGTGCGTGCGTGTGACTTCTTTTGGATAAACTTCCGAAAATGTTATATTGATATATCTTTGTTTTGAGTTTTTCAGTCGTTGTGAATAGTTTCGATCGATATGTTTCAATTAGTTAGTCAGATTATCTCGACGCAAGTAAGACGCTTTACAAACGTTAAAAATGCATTTGCATGAATTTATTAATCTAACTTACGATTTCGATCGTCTATGGAATTTTCTGTGCGATAAAAAAGTTGTACGTAATGAAATATTGTGTCCAAGATGTGAAAATGTTATAACATTAACTAATGCTAAAGAAAATCATATCTTTCATTGTACAAATCATTATTTTAAAGTGATTCGAAATCGAAAGCGACAAAAAGCAACGTGCAATTTTAAAATTAGTGCATTCCATGGAACATGGTTTCAACAAGCGCGTATAAACGTTCCTACAATATGTCGATTTATTGGATATTTTTTAATGATACAACCACCACGACATGCATTTTTGATGGATGATTTGCAACTCGAAAATCATACTGTTGTTGATTGGACAAATTTTTGTCGCGAGGTAAATTATATACCATTTACTTTGTGTTTGTATATCATAATAAATAAGATTTTTGTGCAAAATTATTTTTAGTTACTTCAACAATGGATTGTAAGTGGACAAAGACAAATTGGTGGACAGGGTATAATAGTAGAAATAGATGAAGCAAAGATAGGTAAAAGGAAATCAAATTCTGGTCGCATAATTAGA
>NW_017280502.1:609-14951 GCF_001594065.2 Cyphomyrmex costatus | reverse complement strand
CTTTAATATTTCTATAAAATAATTCTTCTACAAAATAATACTTCTATATGCAGAGTAATTGAAGAAAACATTGTATAAAAAAACATATAATTTCATTGAAACAATTTGACGGTTAAAACTTCCTCAAGGTCACTCAGGGTCATGACCTTGACAACATATGTCAAGGTCAAGGTCATTGGGGGAGGCTCCCCTAATCTACATTTTTACCCATCTTTTTATTATTTACACATTTCCATCTTTTAAATTTTGTATGAGGATTTCTGTATTCGCACATATATGCATGGGCATTTGTGTACAAATATACTTTTAAAAACTTACATCAGGATCCATATTGATTGCTTGCGATACTTAGCTGCTGTTGTACGTTCTCGGACTAAAATGGATTTGTTTTGTTTTCTATATCCGTAATCTGCATTATTTTCGAAAAGATTGGAATCAAGTGCGTGTAAACGATCATTGACTTGATGAAATTGGAAACATGTGTATCTGATTTAAAAGAAATAGATTTAGTTATGATTTTCAGTAAAATTAAAATACGTGCATTATACATATACGTGTATTTTACTTTAATACATAATAAATATCAAATTAAATTAAAATTTTGTTATTTGCTTTAGACGTTTTTTCATATTTGTCATGTATAACAGACTAAATTTTCATTATTTTTCCATTTTGGTTATCTTCTAATGTATTATATTTACAATTGCAATGCTTATACCGATAAAATAAGGTAAATGTCCCAGTTTGCGACCATGACCCTGTTTGTGACCACTTTAAGACTTATATGTAATTAATCAGAAATTTCAAGTAATTTATCTCTGAAAACAATATTTATTACGTTTTTCAATTAATAATCCATCGTTTTGATATGTGATGTAGTGATATTTGGTAAACAGATAACTCATGAAAATGTGAAATAAGGTGCCCTCATTAAGTGCAGATCGAGCACGTTGTTGTCACCACGTTGGTAGACATGGCGTTTGTCACGGCAAAGTCATAGCTGTGTCATATTGTCGTAGACAAACGTTCATAAACAGTTTTTGTGATAAAGTTTTAGTGAACAAGTGAATAAATATTGTGCTATGTGTGAATTCTGAAAAAGGTTGGTAATTTTGAGTATATAAGTGAATATGACAAATCGGTTCAATAAAACATGCATGTTTCTATCTGTGATTGTCTCAAGAGAACTAGCTATAACATTAAATTTCGTTGCTTTTTTCAAAAAGATAACAATTAATACTCATCTCCATATGTTTCTAAACACGTATGAGTTACATTTTGGACGAATAAACGGAAATATTCGATGTATGCTCGAAGGAAAATTTTGGTGACAATGCTATCACTTTTGGCTAGGTCACTTACAATGGACATCGTGTGTATTGCATCATGTGCGTCGGTCACTAAGTGATACATGGTGATACATTCGATCCAATGTACCAGTCACTAACCGTGGAGTCACAAATAGGGCAAAATTAAAATCAAGCGGTCACTAATGTCTACATTTACATAGTTTGCTATTTATTTTTTTATATTTATTAGATTATGTTTACAACCCCAGTAAAGCATGTTTTTCGATACAAAAATGATTAATCTTGAGTTCAGTATAAATGATTCCTGATTTTAATCACTCTAGAGTATTTTTCATTCGTATTAACTCATGCGATTTTCTTATAAGGTCACAAACTGGGACATTTACCTTATTATTTAAAATTATATATATAAAACATTTAAAAATATTTAAATAACTTTAAAAAGAACTTCAAATGTTCACACTTTGAACATTTTGTTTCACAAAGTCGATAAAGAATACGTCTTTGAAGCCAGCATATCATATTATACCTATATCAGCATCGCAAGAAATGATACCAGTTCTGCTCGTATCCACAATATTTCTACAGTTCTATATTCTATTATACCAATAGAGTTATGTTGAATTACATCCAGAAAAAACACTTTAAGAAATGAGATGCCAACTTCCCGCCTTACTATCCAGCATCTCACCGAATTTCGAACGTACGAGGTGTAAAGTACAAAAATCCAAAGAGTTCTATCGTTAGAACTTAATATATCAATAATTATGGCTATAAAACCAAAGAAATTGCTCGAAAACGGTATATAGTAACATACAAGTAATATGCTGGCCGATTCATAAGATTCTGATTATTTTATTACAGTCCTTATATAGTTCTGACATTGTTTCAGCTTTTTCTGAAGAGTTCTGGCGATAAACATTGCTAAAAATTCTTATACAATTTTACACCGTTTTCAGTATTTAAAAAAATGTTTAAGAAATTTCTCTAGCAATGTTTATCGCCAGAACTTTTTAGAAAACGTTCAAACAATGTAATACTTATATTAAGACTGTAATAAAATTATTAGAAATCTTACGAATCTGTCAGCATAACCTGTACATGTTAATATGTAACGTTTCCGATATAAAAAAATTGTTCAAAAAATTCCTAGCAATGTTTATCGTCAGAAATCTTTAGAAAACACTCTAACATTGTCAGAACTACATTAAAATAAAATACATTATAACAATATAATCAGAACTCTTACGAATCGGTTAGCATATCACATGAAATGTTAATATATACCGTTTTCAGGCCATCTTCCAATTTTGTAGCCAGAACTATTGATGTATTGAGTTTTAACGACACAATTCTTTGGATTCTTATACTTTATACCTTATACGTTCGAAATCCGGTGAGATGCTGGTTGCTAAGGCGGGAAGTTGGTATCCCATTTTTCAAAACGTTCTTTCTAGACGTAATTTGTTAGAACTATTGATGAAACCGATATAGAACAGTATAACTCGCAGATGCGAGCAGAACTGGTGTCATTTCATGCGATGCTGATATATATGATATGCAGGGAATGGAAAGTTACTTTTTAAAAGTAACTAGTTACAGTTACTCGTTACCGAGTAAAAAATGTAACTAGTTACAGTTACAGTTATCGCTTTTTAATAGTAACTCGTTACAGTTACCGTTACTTGAAAAATAACTTTTCGTTACTTTTCCGTTACTTTTTTAAAATCAATTTAAAAATGTACTTTTGCATTTTTTTTTTATTTGTAATACTGACAAATATATAATTTTATTTAAAAAAAAAACAATGTAGAATGGCTCAAATAATAAATTAAATAAAAGTAAAATGAGAAGGGTTACGAGCCAAAAATGAAACAGTTTATTTCCGATAAGAACGACGATGACAATGTAATTAAATGAATAAATATATATTAGAACAATAACATGGATAAAACAAGATAAAAACAAACGACATTTCGACACTTATTGTCATCGTCTTTTAAACTGTTTCGCTTTTGGGTTCGTAGCCCTTCTCATTTTACTATTATTTAATTTATCTTTTAATTTCTTTTAAACACAATTTTGTAATTCTAAAATCTGTAAAATATGCAGCAAACTGAAATATTTGTATGTCCTATGTATTATATAGAAGATAGAAGTGTAAAATAATTACTGAATCATGACAGCCGAATGTCTAAGGGCTTTCAAGTCTTATTGATAAGCGCTATAAATAGCATGTATCCAATCAAACCGTGTTCAATCGTGTGCAAAGTAACGACGAAAGTAACTGTAAATTTCGTTACCGTTACCCAAAAAATGTAACTCGTTACCGTTACAGTTACCAAAAAAAGAAAGTAACGCAGTTACCAGTAAAGTTACCAAAAAAGTAACTTGTAACTGTAACTTCGTTACAAGTAACGAGTTACTTCCATTCCCTGATGATATGCTAGCTTCACGTATAAAAAATAGCTTATACTAATAGTAAGAGAATGTTCGCATTTATACTAACCCAAGAACAGTTTCGCAAATTAGCGCATTTAAGATTTTCGTATACTGTATATAATAAACTATTAAAAGTCTACAAACGATTATAACAGTGTAATTTTCGATTATTACTGAAGTATAATAAACTATATATACTGCTCGAAATAAAATATACACAATGGATCCGATTATTATTCGAATTATCCAGTTACGCAGCCGTCGATGTTTATTTCGAGCACCGAGTGCTTCTAATGTGTCGTTTACTATAGAGAGTTCATGTAAACATATTTTTAATTCCTTTAAAAAATTATATTGATTAATTATGTGATATAAAATAGAAAGTATCATAATTTCATACTTGAATAAAAATTATTGTTTTAATAACAATATTAAAAAATCAACGAGCCGACACAAGTTATCAGTGTGCAATTACAATTTATTCATATAGAACATTAAACATAGATGTTTTAACCCATGTTTGACGTCCTCTTCAGTACATTAAAATAAATTAAATACCATTAAAAAACGCAACTTCCGAGAGAACAATGCACGTCTGAAAGACATCCAAAAGACGTCTTCAAAAAGACGTCTTGAGGACTTTTAGTTTTCCAAAAAACGTTCTTAAGACGTTTTTTTGGACTTTATCCAAAATAAGTCTGTTGCAGGTAGTCGGAAAGACGTCTTGAGGACATCTGAAAAAGACGTCTTGAGGACTTTTCCAAAAGACACCGTTAAGACGATTTTTATGGTCGACTTAAAGTCGATTTTTATGGTTGACATCATGAAGAATAGAAATAAGGAGGCTCAACTTATACCGGGACGACGCGTCAGATTATGTACCCAAAACTCGTCATCTGTATTAGTTCGAAATATTGCTCGAGAGATGTCGCTTCCGTTCCACGCATCCTGGCCATCAGGCACAGTATAACTAGAGACCCTCTAATCAGAATCGCGAAATAACGCCAATAAGGTTAGGTCGGCGATACCATTTTTCAGTAAAAACCGGAAGTAGCGATTATAGTACATTGTGTAACAGAGGGGGAAAGTTGTTTATTGTGGGAACGGGCGCGACGACACAGTTCTGATGAACCACTCGGCCGAGGCGGACGCGTTTCGGTCGGGTGCTTTCTACCGTATATTTTTGAAAGTGTTGCCGACTTTGACCGTGCATTGTTTTGTCCTATTTGTTCGTTTTCATATTTTTCGTACAATTTTCATTAAAGACGTGATCTGACAGTATCGCCTTCGCATTATTGGGAGGCGTGGTGCCATAAGTTAGAATTACTCGATGCGTGTCCGCGGTTGTGCTCGTCTCGATTGCTCGTCATCTTGCACCCTTCGACGACTCGGACTCTCATGACGCGCGTTATTGCGGCGTGACGACGTCGCAGACACAGGCGTCCGGATACCTAGAGACCCTATAGGGTCTCTACAGATACCGGTCGAGCAACGCCATTATCGCGGGCATTGCATCATCCGTTCGCCCGACATTTTGTTACGTTTTTCATTTGTAACGTGATCTGGCCGTGTCGACCTACCTATTATTTGGAGGCGGGTGCCATTAACTAAATAAGAAGAAGAAGAAGGGCGCGACGGCACGAGTGAAGCGAGTGCGTACGCGCGCCCGTGTCGACCTATAAACAAATATGCCCCCACTGTTACACATAGATTTTTTCTTTGTGTAGGGCACATTACGTGCACGCGTGAAGAAAAATATAATACTACTGCACGTACGAGCACCATCTCAGTTGCAATGAAAAGACTATGTCTTTTCAACACCTAATACATGTGAATACATTAACACCTAATACATGTGAATCTAAATACAGTTATCAGAAAGAAATTACATTATTATATTTTTTATATTAATACTGTATTTCATAAAATTATATTTTCTAAAATGACTGGTTGTTCTGCGCCAGACTGCAATAATTCTGTAAAAAAGGGTTATATTATGAAAGTCTTTCCTCGTAATCCTGAAAAAAGAGCAAAATGGGCAACAAATATAGGTCGACTTAAATTTGACGCCATAACTATTTCCGGTTTTTGCTGAAAAATGTCAGCACCAATCAAAATTGAAAATGTTATTTCGCGACTCTGATTAGAGGGTCTCTAAGTATAACCATACCCAGTAGCGACACTGAGTGTCGGCACCTTTGATGTAGTAGGTTCCAGGTCACGTGGTATACCGCCATATTGTTAAATCGGCGCTGCGATTTAAAACGTATGCACAGAAATATAGCATAAGACTTCTCCTCCCTTCTGATCCCTTTTCATGTCTCCTCATTACTTCTCTTATTTTTTTTATTTTGTAATATACGTGCAATATTGGGTGTTAGATTATTTGTGTCTTCATATGTATACGTATAAATATAATTAAAAAAATATTTTAATAAATATGCAACATTCGATTTAAGTGATAATCTGAAGAAAATACATCAATATCAGGTAGGCATTTTAATGATGATTATATCACTCTTTTCTAGTAAAATAACGATCAATTTATTATTATTATTAATTTCAAGAAACGAAAGTCACGAAGAACATGTCATAAAACTATAAATTGAGGTTACCTGTAATACTTGTACTCTGGACGCATCCATATTGTTAAATGTACAAATTCACGCATGCGTACTGAAATTTGGTCAAGGTCAAACCGGCTAGTGTCGCTACTGGGTATGGTTATACCACAGTATACAGTAGCGCAACTCTCTGTCGGCACCTTTGATGTTGGTGAAGCCAAAATCGTAGCACGCATGCGCAAGTTGAGACATTACATACGCTAACGCCATCTGAACTTTTCTCTCACTTACTCTCTTAGGTTGTCGCCACAGACTTCTATATATACTACTAGACTGCCAACTCCCTTAATACAAGCTTGTATAAAGTGGACTCTAAAATTTATAATGATCCTGCGCATGCGTCACGAACTACACCGAAGGAATGTAACATGGCTGTGTCTGCGCTGATTGCGATATTGCGAGTAGCTGTATTGTAGCCGTAGGTATGGTAAATGTTAAGAAGACCCCCTTCACCTTAACTTTTGATAAAAATATACTCAATTGATGTGGTTTTGTACCACAATTTAAAAACCATTTTCAATTACGATCCTAGCAAAGTGTGCCTTTCCAACATTACAATACATTTCCAACGTTACAATACATAAAGTATTGATAATCTGAGTTTTATTCAGTAAGAATTATTAATTAACTTAAGTATATTTATCAAAGTAAAATAATAAAGGGCAAAGAAAGCCGATAACATAACAAAACTAAAACTTTAATTTAAATATGCATTCGTAACGATGCATTCCCTATCGTCCTGGCACACACCACCCAGCCGAACGCCGCTGCATCGCTGATTGCGATGCAGTGATGAGGGCGCATAGCGCCCGATAAAATAGCAAACATAATCCGCAGGTACAAAGCGGCAGTAACGGCCGCGTAACACCGAGCACCGCCGATCGAGACCGAAGTAGAGCGATCGCCGCGGATTCCCACTTCTTGGGACTCAGACCCGAAAACCGCAAAGCACGGGAAAATGCGAGCGAAAGCGAAAAACCACGAACGCGGCATTTTCGTTCATATAAAAATGCCGCGTTACAAGAAAAGAGTGATTCCTGTCCCGACCTGCTCCAGACAACGAATTCCGGAATCCTAGAAAGCCTATACGATACCGAGAAAACGGGCCAGAATGTACTCTAGCTCCGTCGAGCGTTCTCGACAGGTCTCTAATAAGGCATCCTAGTGCACCGAACGGCAAGGACCGAGGGGCAGAGTGTGCTCTGCCTCTGCCGAGCGTTCTCGGCAGCCGTCTCGGTGCAACGTGCAACAACCACTGCATCACGCACTGCGATCGACCAGCAGTCGCCCGGGGTGGAGAGTTCTCCACCTCTGCCGAGCGTTCTCGGCCGCTGGTCATCGCCCGTCTCAGCGCATATACGCGAATCCGCGATAACGCCCGAACAACCACGCGTCGCGGATTACAGACTGCCGCATCGACAGTTCTAAATATAAACCAGGCACAGCTGATCAGCCTCGCTAGCCGAGACCGCGAGGAAGAAAAAGGGAGCATAGTGAGCCCGTCCGTTTTTTGCTGCGACCCGTCATAATATCGTCTCGAGCAACACCGCTCACTCGCTCTCACTTGCTCCCTCGCATTCCTACCCGTGGCTCACGCTCTCGCACTCACTGCTCGCAGTATCCACCGCGCCGATTGCGGTTCGTACACATACACACACACTCACACACCCGCTCTGCATTGTCAAATAAACACCGCGCCGATTGCGCTTCGTACACACACACGCACGCACGCACGCACGCACGCACGCACGCACGGGTGCAAGAGGGCGACCTCCGGCCACCCCCCCGCACCCACACCGTCGTCAGAGGTCTGCTCCGACAGTACTATCATAGCAACAGTACAATCGTAGAAGTCGTGTGCCCCTGTGCAGGGGGTGGGAAAGGAGAGAGTGAGTTGTGATTCGCGTGAAAGTTCTTTTAAGCTCATATATATATATATTGCAAAATGTCTAGTGATGAGTTAAATGTAGTATTCCAGAGAATATCGCATAGCGAATTCTTGCATTTCGCTTACAGTGAAAAATGGTGCGTACAATTTCTTTTGGAATGTAACATTTTTAAAAGAACAATAACGTGTCCTAACTGCAATGAGGACATTCCTTTGAATATGGAAAGTTTGACATTTCGATGTTGCAAATTGATAACGTGAAACAAAAAGAAAAAGGTACAATGTTTCTTTTTTAAATCCGCCAAAGTTGGGACATGGTTTAAAAACGTGCATTTGCCTTTATCGAAGATTTGAATATTTATTGCACACTTTTTATGGATTCCGATTCCGCGATGGAATTATGTTATTAACGACCTCGGTATATCTTCGGAGACACTCGTTAACTGGAGTTCGTACTGCCGTGAGGTATGTGTATACTGGGCTGAAACAAATTCCAAAAAACTGGGTGGACCTGACAAGATCGTGGAAATCGACGAAGCTAAATTTGGAAAGAGGAAATATAATCGAGATCGTTTAATAAAGGGAAAATGGGTTTTTGGGGGGTACGAGCGGGGAACAAAAAATATTTTCATTGTCCCAGTGGAAAATCGTACAAGCGAAACTCTCCTGCAGTGTATCAGAGAATGGATTCTTCCAGGAACGTGCATTGTATCTGACAAATGGAAGGCATATAACTGCTTATCCGAAGAAGGATTCCGTCATTTGTCCGTGAATCACAGTCTCAATTTTGTTGATCCAGAAACAGGAGCACATACGCAAGCGATTGAACGCACATGGCGAGAAGTTCGTGCCAATGTTTCGAAGTATGGAACAAAAGAAGAATATCTGCATACATACTTGGCAGAATACTTATTTAAACGTGCATATCTTCCAGCCGAACGAATCAGTGTGTTTTTTAAATTAATTGCTGAATTCCAAACCACCTTACCGCAAGGGACAATTGAGGATGTTCAGGATCCAGTTCTGGATATGTAAAGAAGACGTAACCTAACCACCCAAATACACTTTCATCGCAGTTTTATGGATTTCCTTTTGTGATTACGACAAAAATGTACAGAACCTTTTTTATGGAGAATTTCATGCCCTACAATTTTTGTTTGAAACATATTTTGGTACGATTCGTATGTTTCGAAATAAATGCAGAAAACTAAAAAAAATGTCGTTTTTCAGCTGTTTTTTCAATATTGCGGCCGAGATACGGCCTAGCGCCAATTTCTGCTACTATATTTGTTTTCAGGAGGCAAAAATACATCAAAAACACGTAGTTGTTTGTTTGATTTCGAATATGCAGCTTTTCCAAAGGTTTACCTTATGATTCAAGTTCAAAACGGTCATTATATTAAAGGGAGAGCATTATTAGATAACGGATCTCAATCAAGTTTTATGACAGAACATTTCTTTAAAAAATTAAGTTTAACGGCAGCGGAAAATCGAGTAGAAATTAACGGAGTTAATTCAGTCATGTCTCATGCTACAAAGACTGCAAACGTAAAAATGACTTCTCGCTTTGGTACCTTTGGCACGGAATTACAATGCATAATATTACCAAATATTACAAAAAATTTACCGGAAATAAGATTTAAAGTATCTACATTAAACATTCCGTCAAATATTAGGTTAGCTGATCCGCAATTCAATATTCCTAATAATATAGACATTCTTATCGGAACAGAAAAAGTCTGGGAGCTATTATGTATTGGACAAATAAGATTAGGAAGAAATTTACCAGTATTACAAAAAACGTTGTTAGGTTCATGGTAGAAAGACAAGGGTATGCTCACGCGCATGATAGCACCAGACAACCAATGAGAATTGCAGCCAGCTGACGTCATCATTACGTCATCATTACGCGGCAAATCTAAATGGTTAAAAGAGAAGTAAATCATGGTAGCGTCAATATATTAAGATAAGCGAAAGGATTTTATGGCAATGATGATTGATATGTATAAATTTGTGATGACAATTCGTACATATATTAACTAAACTGCAATTAATATTGGAAACCAATAATTCTTAATAATAAAATTAAATAATTATAATAAATTCAACAGAGTCACGTGACAGAGTGGGACATTCTTGTAATTATTAATTACTTAATTAATAACACTTTTAATTTGTAATAAAATCAGAAATGAAATTGTATATTAAGAAAATAATTAGTAATTAATACGTAATTTACATCCGTAATGAATGCTGTTCATTCTTGGAAAGTTGATATTTTTTAAATTAAATAAATTTAGTAGCATTAATATTATGTTGTATTCATGTAATTGAACATTAAATAAAATTACATTTAATTACATTACATTAATTAATTAATTAATTAACATTAAACAGAATTTCTCCACAATGTCACGTATAACCATATTTTAAATCAGCCGAAGTGGTCCGAATGTAACCGAGATTGTACGAATGTGACGTCATGTGTGACGTAAGCTGGCTGCTGCGCAAAGGCTTTCTAAATTCGTCTTCCGAATGAGCATACCCTTGTATTTCTACCATGGTTACATAGTGGCGGGTCCTCTAGGTAGTTCACATAACAAAAATGTAAATATTCCTTTAACGCATAATAAAAATAATTATTCCTTTGCTTAAATGCATAATGAAAATACGTAATAATTTTACTTAAATGTATGATACATGGCCATGGATTTGCTGTCATAATATTTACGATTAGATCCTGCTACATGTTTACGTTTTTTAAATTATCCCTATAAAAAATAAATAAAATTAATTAATAATTAATTAATTTATTTATTTATTAATTTTCCCTATAAATTATTCCTATACCCCTTTTCAGAGGAATTATTGCAGAAGGGAACTGAGCACCAAACCATTTTCATTTTTTTTTTTAGAAAAAAGAATAATTGCGTCTTTATCTACAACAACGAGACTTCTTCAGTTTCTTTTTCTAGATTTTCCTCAAATCTTCGGAACGAGGGAAACATGGCTCATTGTACTATTGGATAGTCAAAATTATCAAAATCGGCACCACTTTTCAAAAATATAATGATGTAATACCCGAATGAAGACAAAACACATTTCGAACAGCTATACAAGACTCAAATCATAATGATTCTTCTTCTTCTTTGAATATTAATGGTCCTGGTCTTAAAAATGATACGATGCATGAGGCGAGACGAAACAGAAACAGAAACTATGAAGTTTGTAGAGCTACAATTAGCTACAACTTACAGCGCCACTAGAATGAGAGAGCATGATTTTTTCTTTCTCGCACAATTTCGACGAATAATGGCGGACTTCACGTGTCCAGACTCTTATTAGAGGGTCACTAGGTAGTACTAGATTGAATCAAAAAGCGCAAACTCAATACAAAATAGAGCAATTAGATGAATCGATGCGTAAATTTTGGGAAATAGAAAGTTATGAGCAGGCAAATACAACTTGTTTAAATGTGGAAGAAGCTTATTGCGAAAAACTTTTTAGAGAAACTTATAGGCGTCAACCAGATGGTAGATTTGTTGTTAAATTATCTGTCAAGGAGGAAGCATTAGTGATCTTAAATGATTCTAAGGAAATAGCTTTAAAAAGATTTCTGACTCTAGAAAGAAAATTTGTAAAGGAACCAGAGTTAAAGGCGGAATATGTTAAATTCATGAGAGAGTACTTAAAACTGGGACATATGAGAC
Source organism: Cyphomyrmex costatus (assembly GCF_001594065.2). Lineage (NCBI taxonomy): Eukaryota > Metazoa > Arthropoda > Insecta > Hymenoptera > Formicidae > Cyphomyrmex > Cyphomyrmex costatus. The sequence continues at coordinate 2,977 of NW_017280502.1, read as the reverse complement.
ACAAGTTAAACACGCAGGGGAGCGAAACCTGAGTTTTTTTGCCACATCATGCTGTAATAAAAGAAGACCGCGTCACCACTAAAGTTAGAGTCGTTTTTGATGCATCAAGCAAAGTAATCACAGGTAAATCGTTGAATGATGCTCTTTATAAAGGACCAATCCTACAGCAGGATTTATTTACATTGATAGTACGCTTTCGATGCTTTAAATATGTTTTATGCGCGGACATTTCCAAAATGTATAGACAAATTTTAATACACGAGGATCAAATCCCTTTGCAGAGCATTTTGTGGCGGGAAGATCCAGAGTTTGGAATAGGAGAGTTTGAACTATTAACAGTAACATATGGCACCAAGCCCGCTTCTTTTTTAGCAGTCAGATGTCTGCATCAATTAGCAGAACTTGAAAAGGATAGGTTTCCTAAGGCCGCGGAAGTAATAACTAAGGATTTCTATATGGACGATTTACTGACAGGAGGAAATACAGTTCAAGAAATACGAGAGCTAAAGTTAGAATTGATAGAATTGTTAGCGGAAGGTGGTTTTGAATTGCATAAGTGGAATACTAACGTAAACAGCATGATCGAGCATCAACAAGATAACAAAGCGGTAGATATCAATAAAACAGAAGGTTCTAAATTGTTAGGCATACTGGGGGAGCCACATAAGGATACATTCTATTATCAAGTAGGAGCGAGGGATTGCGATGGACGTGTAACTAAGCGAATTATTTTATCACAAGTTTATAAATTATTCGACCCAATGGGGTTAGTTGGACCTGTACAGAAAATTTCTGTATATATAGATTCTCGATCTAATAACTTAAACAGGCGTCTAAGGTAAGCTTTCACTACAATATCTTACTGATGAGTCCAGTAGTGGAAGCTGGGACAAAACGCCATAATTACGTGATATTCTTCGCAATATATTGATCATAATTTAAAGATTTTAACGATATTATTGGCTCATTGCCCTCTTTCTCTATATTATTTGTTTTTAAAAACATATTGAGCCTTATCTCAATGTACATTTTTAATTTTTAATCCACTTACATGCAAAAATGTACCGTGGTGAGTACGCGGGTACTCGGTTGCGCACACAAGGGTTAATGTTAATAATTATGGTAATTATTCACTTTAGGGGATCCACCTCCAATGACCTTGACCTTGACATATGTTGTCAAGGTCATGACCCTGAGTAACCTCCAACAAGTTTTAGCCGTCGCTCGCCCTTCGTTAAAAAGTTATGATCAAAAAAAGTTTGAAAAATTACGTTTTATTTCTGCTATATATGTATAATATCAAGTACTATTCTACACCTTTCCCTGTTTAGAAACGTTAAACTTTCCACGCGAAGTAATCTTCACCCCCCCCCCCCCCTGCACAGGGGCACACGACTTCTACGATTGTACTGTTGCTATGATAGTACTGTCGGAGCAGACCTCTGTGACGGTGTGGGTGCGGGGGGGTGGCCGAAGGCCGCCCCCTTGCACCCGCCCGCCTGCCCGCCCGTGTGTGTGTGTGTGTGTGTGTGTGTGTGTGTGTGTGTGTGTGTTCGTGTGTTCCATTCATTATATAACGATTATGAGCTATTACTTGATATTTTACACACACACACCGTCACAGAGGTCTCCTCCGACAGTACAATCATAGGAACAGTACAATCGTAGAAGTCGTGTGTCCCTATGCAGGGGGGGGGGGGGGGAGGGAAAAGTTACTTTGCGTGGAAAGTTTAATGTTCCTGAACAAAGGAAGGTGTCAAATAGTACTTAATAGCATATATGTATTATATATCGATGTTAATTTTAAAACTATGATTGTTAATAACTTTTTAACGAAGGGCGAGCGACGGCTAAAACTTGCTGGAGGTTACTCAGGGTCATGACCTTGACAACATATGTCAAGGTCAAGGTCATTGGAGGTGGATCCCCTAAAGTGAATAATTACCATAATTATTATATAAATTTTTAATAAGGCTCAATAAATTTAAAAACAATTAAGAAACAGGGCTACGAGTCAAAAATTCGTTAGAATATTAATTAACAGTAAATAAATAACTTCATTTGTATTAAAATATAAATATAATTATTAAGATCTAATAAGATGCTATAAGCATCGAAATTTGTTAGATTGATTGTCAATCTAACTAAAGTGATATTACCGCGGTAGTTATTTAGAGTTGCGTTGTAAATCTGAAAAAATGTTCGGCACGCGATTGAGAGAACTACATACGCGATATATAAATTCACACATAATGGTAATAAGCATCTTGATCTAGCTTTGACCGTGAACAAAAATTCTGAAAAAATTCTGTACGCTAAATTGGATCAAAGCGAACATTTTTTGTCTCTTAGACTTTTTTGATAAAAT
>NW_017280502.1:0-432 GCF_001594065.2 Cyphomyrmex costatus | reverse complement strand
AATGAAGCTCTGAATACCCGTCCGCGGCGCGTGAACGGTCTCCAGTCTCAACGCGATTCATAGCACCGCAGGTCGACACAGCATGCTCGGTGCGCCGACGTGGCAACGTAGCGTCGAGATCGCTCACGCGCTGTTGCCTATCAGCTGATCGAAGTGCCTGGATCCAGAATCCAGTTGTGCAGCTGTGACAGTGGGTTTGACATCTGGGACGGGGCGGCCCGTTCGTCGAGCTATTGGCGTGCACCTACTATATTGGATAGTAGTAGGCGGATGTGCGTATTCGGTAATTTTTAGAATATTTATGCTCCATTTCCATAGTGTGGTATAACCTATAGTACCATAAGCGTCTATTTTGACGGTACTGGTTTATAATATCAGATGCATGTATAAAAGTAGTTTGTTGTAAATGCCAGAAGCGTCTGTTTTGACTGT
>NW_017280501.1:0-452 GCF_001594065.2 Cyphomyrmex costatus | reverse complement strand
AAAATCGATGCGTTAATATTAGACGGTTAGTGAAAACAATCTTGGGGATTGTTTTGACGTGAAGGGCGGATGCTCGCGAGTTTCATATCCCCCCCTCACCCGGCTCACCGATAAACCGTGCAGTCATCTTTTAAATACATATTAAATGAAATTATTGTTTTAAATACTCCCGACTGCTAACCGATATGACGTATTTAAAACCATCATAGTACTATCACGAGTTAAATTGTAATATATTAACACGAAAAGTAACTGATTATTAATTATTAAAGTTGCCAATACAAAGTGAACATACGTAAATTGTATCTGTCATGGGACATTTCGACTGCCCGCGGAGCGGTGAGGGGGACAATGCAACATTTGGTTAATTTTCGAATCGCCTCCGTCTGGCTTTCGCTGTCCCTCTCACAACACCGCACCGCGCATAATATATTACCAGGAAAAATTACTGT
>NW_017280500.1:0-264 GCF_001594065.2 Cyphomyrmex costatus | reverse complement strand
ACACAAACATCTTGTGCCTACAAAAATAATGAACTACAACTGTATGAAACAATCGCACATTCTTAACCAACTGCATTTTACACTAAACTACAAATTACATAAAATTTTACACTAAAAATATTATCCGTTTTTGTAGTGTTTCGTCATATAAATCAGGCTATAAACGTTATTACATATATGTATATGTGCGTGCCGTTGCGAAAATTCTGAGCGATACCACTAGTTATATTCCGAATTTTGAAATTGGTAAACTTTAGATTAAAA
>NW_017280499.1:0-5974 GCF_001594065.2 Cyphomyrmex costatus | reverse complement strand
ATATAGCAACATTTAAAAATTTATGTATCTAATACATATTTACAATGCAAAATGTTGTGCGGGTAATTTTATCTTTAAAAGCTTTATTTTTAATTGTTGCACTTTTCTTTTTTCTTCTATTAATTCTAAGCTTTTTTGGTGTTCATGTTTCTAAGAGTTTTACTTTAAATTCGTGTTCAATTTTATTTCGTGTATCTTCGTTATGTATTTTTTCTTCATACAAATGAAACATTGCTTCTCCAAATACTCATATAACTTTCTTCTTATGCTTTACAGGAACAACTCTGCGAGATTCAGAACGACAAATATCTGTAGACACTTGTACTTCCATGTTTTCTTCAGACGTTATTTTAGATGGTTCTTCAGATGACTCTTCAGATATTAAGAATCTACAATTCAAATAATTACAAATAAAGACCCCTGTGAAGCTAGCCCCCCATTATTTAAAAAAATAACTTTTTTTGAGAGTTCTGAATTGATTTCCAATAGTTCCAGAGTTCCTGATAGGTTTAAAAATAGTTCTGGCCATTAAAGCCATAAAAATGCGATTTTTAAAATGGGGGGCTAACTTCACGCAGCCCCCCATTTTCGAAAAATATTATTTTTTTTTAGAGTCCTGTACAGATTTAGAATAGTTCCAGAGTTCCTGATAGGTTTAAAAAATAGTTTCGTTCGAGAAAGTAAAAAAAAACGTCTTTGAAAAACCCGAAATTGTCACCTAAAAAACAGCCATAACTTTGAAAGTGTTATTTTTACGCAATTTTCTCATTAAGATATTTTATAGAACTCTGTGGGGGCTACCCAGAACTTTTGACAGAACTGTCAAAATCCTTCAAAAAAATTTTTTAGTCCTCCAAGATTGGAAAATGGACACCTATAATCGCTCGTAACTTTTGCAGTTCAAATTTTACGAATTTTTGTCATTAGGATTTTCGACAGAACTCGGCGGGAGCTACCCAGAAATCTTGACAGAACTGTCAAAATCCTTCAAAAAATTTTTGGTCTTCTGAATTGGAAAATGGACACATATAATCGCTCGTAACTTTTGCAGTTCAAATTTTACGAATTTTTGTCATTAGGATTTTCGACAGAACTCAGCGGGGGCTACCCAGAATTCTCGACAGGACTGTCAGAATCCTACAAAAAAATTTTTGGTCTTCTGAATTGGAAAATGGCCACCTGTAATCGCTTCTAATTTTTGCTGTTCAAATTCTACGGATTTTTGTCATTAGGATTTTCGACAGAACTCGGCTGGGGCTACCCAGAACTCTCGACAGAACTGTCAGGAACTCTTCAAAAAAAGTTTTGATTTTCTATATTGGAAAATGGACACCTATAATCGCTCATAACTTTTGCAGTTCAAATTCTACGGATTTTTGCCATTAGAATTTTCGACATTTTGAATTCATTCATTTGTTAATTTTTTTATTCTAACCATTTAACTCTTTTTTTTTAATTTTGATTTTTTTTTATGATAATGAAAAATATTGTTTTAAGATGAATTCAATCATATGTGATAATGTTATTTTCCAATGTATTATTTTTTAAAAATAATTAAAAGCTTCTCAGTACGCTTGTGATGCGTTATGAATTGTATGTGGATAGAGACGTTTTTAATTATTTCTCTAAAATGGTACTTTCGCAAATAACTTTATCACACACACTATTTAATTCATCTTATATTAATATTTCTTATTAACATAAAAAAAATCATGATTAGAAAAGAAGCGTCATGTGGTTTGAATAAATTAAAAAAATGTTTTTAAATTTCTTTTCTTTTTTTGTTATAAAGTACTTCTGAAATCATGCAACTTTCATTTCAAACATTTTTTAATATCTCTTACAATTTCGGAAATTTTCGCTCCGAAAGAGAAAACTGATTTACTTCGAAGAAATATTTCATTTTTTAAAAATGCAAACGCACGTATGAAGAAATCGTGTCGCTTACTTTTATCTGTGAAACAACATATTAGAAGCTTATCGAAATCAGAGAGAAGTTGGGATCCCTTTTCTTGTGTATGGTATATTTGTACTATTTATATATAATCTTTCGTTTTAAATTAAATGTACATCATTAATTTTATTTTACATTTGGAATGTTGAACATCAAATTAACATTATTTCTTTATTGGATACTTTAAACAAAAAGTTTTCAATTATTTTAAGTGTGTGGTTGTCATACATCAGGATATGTAGGTTTAAAATTTTTTTTTATTAGATGTACCTCGTTACTATTTACATTTTGTGATTATTTTTGACGGGTGTATGAATGAAAAGGTAAAATTAGAGTGCTTTCCATCAAAAGACACAGGTAACACAATGTAATACAGTGAATCATTACACCCTTGTTTGGAAATGTTAAACAAAGATGACAATCACTGTATCGCGTTGGAAAACACCATTATTATTGTGTGCCTCCGATTTAGAAAATGTTTCCCACGCGCTGCCGTCGTGCTGCTCTTCAACCTATCTTCAACTTAGATTCGACGCGAACGCAGCGACGCGACACGTGACGGTTGAAGCAGTGATTGAGTAGAAACAACGTAGTTATAAAACTTTTGTCGTGTTTAGTAGCATTACAATACACAGAACAATTTTATTGTCACGCTGGTTTTATCAAATATTTTGTAGCCAAGTTTATTAAGTATTCTGTAATTGTTGACAAATTTTAATTCTGTTTTTCATATGCTGTTTAAACTGCTTTTTATGCACATATAAGTTAATATAACATCTTGAGTACTAAACAATTTCTTAGGTAAGTTTGGTTTAATTACAGTTTTAAGTGTTTTTATAGGAACTCTTATTCATATCCCATTTTTCATGTTTTTATTTAGATTCAATATATAGTACAATGTACGACGCAGAAAAACTCTTGTCTTTGTTAATTTCTGACGAATATCGAGCAATAGATGATAATGGAAATATATATCGTCCTTCCCATGAGATATATAAAAAAATTTCACAAAAAATGTTGGAAAATGATAGTGTAATATCTACAAAACATATATATCAAATCCTTCGAACTAATCGCAAAAAAATGTATACTTCCGTTTTAAATGCATTTGATGTTAAAAATGAGACAAATAATTCCACGAATACATCGAACTATTCCCTTACTGAAAACGTAACAGGTGCATCTAAGGATACTGAAAAATCTTTTCGATTAATTATTTCAGGCGATAAGTGGAATAAAATAAAAAAAAATGCAGTTACTTATGATAATCGTAAGTATATGGTTCTTAAACCTGGAAAATGGAGCGATTTATTTGCGGAAAAAATTTATCAACAGGCCAAAATTGAATGTGCAATATCTTTCAAACGTGCGAAGGTTTATGTACGTAGCAACGGTAAGCATTACGCTGTATTTAATGGAAAATGCAAAGAATTTAACGCAATTATATATGGATTTTTGCTCAAAAAACCGCAAAAATCTAATGACGCAATATTTGAATGTAAAATCATAAATTTTCAGTCAAATTTTATACATTCAAAAAAACGTCAATTAAAAGGTTACCTTAGAGAAAAAGTTGCTACCGAATTAGTAGATGGACGAAAATGTGCTTCTGAATGGAGGAATGAAGAAGCGACTCATTTAATGGAACCTGGAGATCATGTTCCGCCTATAATCTACGATTCTGCCGTTTTAAGAAAAGCTAAACAAGAGTTGTTAGATAAACGTCTCCAATTACAAACTACGGATCCTATAAAGAACTTACAAAATGCGAAACATTCAACACTTCGAGGCACTATCCGGAACATCGGTTATGATCCATTTTATTGTTTTTATTGGACCGAAGAACAACGCGTAATGTATAAAACTGCCTGTAAAGATAAAAATTGTTTTCTTGCAATCGATGCAACCGGAGGAATAGCCAATAAACTATTTCTTCCAAATGGAAAAAAATCCTCATATTTATTCCTTTATCAATGTATGTGCATCACAAACGAAGGTAACAGTTTTCCTGCATTTCAAATGATTTCTTCAAAACAACACGCATCACAAATTTCATTTTTCTTACTTGAGATATTAAGAAGCGGCGCGCCCATACCACCACTTGTAGTAAGCGACTTCGGAAAAGCAATTTTATTGTCTGTTGCTCGAATTTTTGGAAATTGTCGAGATTTGCAAAACTATTTAGAAATTTGCTTTAATATAGTATTTTCCAAATGTACGTCGACATTGCCCGACTGTTATATACGATTAGATGTTAGTCACGTTGTAGCAATGGTAGTTCGCTGGTCATGTTTGAAAAAAAAAGCGTCAAAGATACGTCAGTTCTTTTTAAGGTGTATGTGTATCGTTTATCAATCCGATAATTTAGCTGAAATCGAATCGTTGTTGAAATCAGTGCTAGTAGTCGCGTTAAGCGAAGAAATTGGTGAAAACAGAAAAGGTGAATTTTTAGATTCTGAAGTTCATCTCCGGTTCGCGAATAATCGCATTAGAGATTTAACAATTGATGATAAAATACCAGATAATGAATGTATCTTGCACAACGCTGATGATAACGGAATGTCAGAAAGTTGGTCGGAATGGGCAACAATTGTTTACAATCAAGCGGAAAAAATTGCATCACGGTCAATAGAAGGAACGATTGTAAATGCTTTTTATGATGTAGAAGTAGCACAAAAAATCAAATTATTGATGGGTTCCTTACCGCTTTGGACGGCTATAATGACGAAATATTTTAAAATCGGAGACAAAACAGCTACGTTTTCTTCCGTAGAAGCTGAATTTTCTATATTAAAATGTAAAATTTTTAAAAATCGGTTATCAATGCGCCTAGACAAATTTATATTACAACATGTAAATTACATTGATGGTAAGCTCCTTTTAGCAAATGCTGAACATCGTGTTATGGATAAGAAAAATATCCAAACAAATTTAAATAAAACAACAAATAAATGTCTAAGGCTAAGAACTACCCCTCCTTCTAATAAAAATGAAAAAATAGAAAATACACTTCATATGAGCTGCGATGAAGACCATATAGAAGCATGTAATATCTCCATGTCATCTGAGATTACACCACAGCCATCATATTTTGCAGATTTTATAGATTCTAGAGATCACATACAAACATCATCCTCTTTAGAAATATTATCTAAGCCATTACCTGCAAATAAAAATGAAGAAGTTAGTGTAAATTCTTTAAATCAGGTCGAAGATTGGAGAGGAAAAGCGACACAGGATATTCCAATGTCTCAAACTGTATCGATAAAACGTCACAAGGCAAATTATTTGAATTCATGTCCCGATTGGAGTACCGATAATATAAAAAGCGCAGTAGGATTGCTATTAATTCGCAACGGTAATGTGTGTAATCCCGTAGTTATAGATAAACAAATTATAGTTGTCCATGAAACGTGTGCTTTCGACTCTACATTACAGATTGTAATGGCTGGGCTAGCATTATATGAATCATATAACACTAAAACACTTAACAGTGCAAATAATACGATTTGTTCGATATTTCGTAAGTTGGCGCGTGTCACATTTAACGCTCGCGTTATCTTTAGACCAATAGCGTGACTGGACACTGCTCTGGCACTTTCTTATCGTTCGCGACGCGCTTGCGACTCTTCGGTTATCTTTGTCTGGACACTGCTCTGGCACTTTCTTATCGTTCGCGACGCGCTTGCGACTCTTCGGTTATCTTCGTCCGCGGTTCGTTCCCTCTCTCCGTGCGAGTCCTGTGCGATCCGTTCGTTACCGTTTCGATTGCGATCCTTCTGGATCCTTTTTATTATTACCATTGTAACCGTCGATGGCGATCATTTAATTGTTACCGTTACGCTCTCTAAAGAGCTATCGACCCCTGTATCACCGTGCGTGCTCGTGCAGTTGATAAAGTCAAGTATTTACTTTCTAAGTGCCCTTGCATCATTTTGGGAGATCCTTCCGCGGCTCAGTAGAGTATATAGGCCGGTTCTAATTCGGGTCCTCTGAGGGGGGGTGAGGGGCGAGGGGAAC
>NW_017280498.1:12070-32402 GCF_001594065.2 Cyphomyrmex costatus | reverse complement strand
ATAATATTTATAATGAATATTTATCATAAATATTCTGAGCTGTCTTGGAGGATAAGAAAAAAGATTTGTATAACACATAAAAATACTTAAATAACATAAAATAATATTAAATGACATAAAAATACTTACCCTTAAATGTTTGTACAGATTTCCTGTGCTGTTTATGGGCGTTGAAAGTGTTTTTGAACAAATGCATTCTGTGCATTCCACAATTAATGAAGTCCCTTTGATTTCTTTAATTTTGTAAAATTTGGACAAGTAATGTTGGTAAACGACTCAAAATGTTCATAGTTGAATCTGCGTGAACATTATTATTATTATTATTGTCACTTGAAACAATTTTATCTGATATAGTATGTGAGTCGTCTGTATCGACTGTATCACAGTCAGATTGATCAGACATGTTTGTATCACTGATACAAAGTAAACACGATAACGGATTCAACAGTTTGTAAAACTTTCTGATACGACTAGACACGATCAATCATGACCGACACGAAAAAGCCGTTTTTTATCTGGCGTTGATAAAATTGGTTATCAGTTATCACTTATTAGGTTAAATATCGGGATATCAATGATCAACTGAATTAATGAAATCAAGACTATTCGAGACAACGCAACGAGACGAATCAAGTATTTACTATGCAAAAGTCGAGTGGAGAAGATGCGCAGGTCACCAAATTATCACGTAATCTGACTCGTGCTCTGATTGGCTCGGGACGCATGGACTCGAGAAGGTTAGAGTGACAATGACAGGGAGATAAAGGCCGCTACTTGTGTCACTATCATTTTAACCTTTTCTGTGCGCCATATTCCCCAAGCCAATCAGCGCGATTCGGATCACATGGTGAGCTGGAGAATTTCTTGTTATAGGTTCTTTAATGTATAATAGATCAATCACAAAATGATTGCATTTAGATGATGAGTTTTCAGTTAAGCAGTTGTGGATCATCATCACCCTCCAAAAACGCTGCTGAGGAAAAAGCAAAGTCTAAACATGAAAAAAAAGTGAGGTTAAAAAATTGAGGGAACAAAAAAAATTAACAAATAATAAAATCTTATTTTTACGACCGTACAATTGTTAAACAATAACAAGAAAGAAGAAAGCACAAAGAAATTAAACAATAACAGAAAGGAGGAAGCACAAAGCAAAGCCTATCGGTCAAAGCTAGATCAAGATGCTTATTATCATTATGTGTGAATTTATATATCGCGTATGTAGTTCTCTCAATCGCGTGCCGAACATTTTTTTCAGACTTACAACGCAACTCTAAATTAGGCCTGCAACTCATCCGTCAAAAGCCTTCTAAAAAGAAAGTAACCGGCAAGGTTAAGATAACTCAACGAGACTATTAAATATCGAAAGTATATCATATTTGAATAACATAAACGAAAGTTCGCTAAAATTCCCGTTGTGGAACATAACAAAATGGCGCCTGAAAGGCGCGTCGCGATTGATTTACGTTTCATTTTTTTTCATATCGATAATACAATGAAAATGAACAAGTCAGTAGTGAATTTTATTCAGAAAATTGTGCTCTTTAAGGTGATATTTTTATACTTTCGTAATATGAAGTCTGAGATGCAAAATTTCGCCGAAATAAATTTTTTTCTAAAAATTTTGCGAGTTTTGTGTGCTATATTACAATATAACTTTGTTGTGTTACATTTTTGTAAAAAAATGTTCAAACAAAAGTTGTAGAGCACATTTTTTTACATAAGAATACATACGTGCAATATTTCCAAAACCATCATCACTGCAAAAATCATTATACATGGAAAAATGGATTACTGCACTTTTCTTACTATTTGTTTGTGCATCGTTTCTATCTATTTTCGTTACATAAGATTTTCTTGCTTTTAACAGCGATTCATAAACTATATATACTAACTAATTTTAATAAAATTATTAAGAACTTTTGAATGAAAACCATTAATTTTTGTTCCTAATTTTAAATAATGTTTTTAATATATTAAAATAAAAGCAGTTTCGCCGATAAAAAATATTGTTTAATCCTTTTTATTGATCAAATAGGAGAGATTTGTACAAGAGAACATTTTTCAGTACTCTGAATTTTTTATCAAAATTATATGGACTGATTCGGCTGATTATTTATCACATAGGAAAAAGCATGAGGCATACCGAATTCCGACGAGTGCCTGTATTTTTTGGATTATAAGAGCGTATTATCTGTCCTGTAAGAAAATCGTTCAATTGTTTTCTCCATGTAGGCGGCTTCGTTTCTCGCAAGAGAAATAGTTTTCGTTTTAGTACAAGGCTAGATCAATATTTGACGAAAAAAACTTAAAAATACAAAAAAAAATTTAAAAATACAAAAAAAATGCACTTTAAAAGCCCAACTCGAGACCTTCCCGCGGTAAAGTGCGTTAGTAAATTTTTTAATTGAAGCTAACCGAGCTCTGGCTGAAAAAAATTATTGTCTTATTATTAAAAATGTGTGTGACTAATATCTATACGGTTTAATTATTTAAGAAGTTTAAGAATAGTTATTAAACAACAAAATCGTATCTAACTAAAATATAACTAAACCGTACAGAAATTGTGCACAAATATTCCGAATAATAAAAAATGTCAGTAATCCGTGTCATTATTTCTCATCGTTCTTGAATATTAATCGCAATAATGTTGACGGAAATCATTGTCGGGCTGCATGGCTCTCGACATTTGCGCATGGTATTGCCGACGCACCAACATTTTTTCATGTGTAATGATTTTTGCAGTGATTCGATGGTTTTGGAAATATTGCACGTATGTATTCTTATGTAAAAAAGTGTGCTCTACAACTTTTGTTTGAACATTTTTTTACGAAAATGTAACACAACAAAGTTATATTGCAATATAGCACACAAAACTCGCAAAATTTTTAGAAAAAAATTTATTTCGGCGAAATTTTGCATCTCAGACTTCATATTACGGAAGTATAAAAATATCACCTTAAAGAGCACAATTTTCTGAATAAAATTCACTACTGACTTGTTCATTTTCATTGTATTATCGATATGAAAAAAAATGAAACGTAAATCAATCGCGACGCGCCTTTCAGGCGCCATTTTGTTATGTTCCGCAACGCGAATTTTAGCAAACTTTCGTTTATGTTATTCAAATATGATGTACTTTCGATATTTAATAGTCTCGTTGAGTTATCTTAACTTTGCCGGTTCAGTCACTGTCCGTTTATGAACGCTCGTAGTAAATTTGGGTGGCGGGAACACGCTCCGAAGGCAGAGAACGTCACATAATTAAAATGAAATTTATTGTAAAACATTTAATACAGGAACAGATGGGCATCGATTTGCTTAATGTAATTAACATTTGTAATTTGTACATTGAAAGTAGCACTTATTGCTCGCATTTGTCAAGAACAATGAAATCATGAAAGGAGGCATCGCTCCAACAGCAATTCAAATTCCGTGGACTAGAGTGAGAAGGAAAATGAGACAGCGGGCCACGCTCGAACCGTGTATCGAGCCCCGTGAGTTAGAATGAGACAGCGGGCCACGCTCGAACCGTATATCGAGCCCCGTGAGTTAGAGTGAGACAGCGGATCACGCTCGAACCGTGTATCGAGCCCCGTGAGTTAGAGTGAGACAGCGGGCCACGCTCGAACCGTATATCGAGCCCCGTGAGTTAGAGTGAGACAGCGGGTCACGCTCGAACCATGTATCGAGCTCCGAAGGCATCGGTGTTGGCCGGACACCGCCTGAGACCATCGTCAGGTGCCTTTATGCGACACGTTATGTGACGCGAGACGAAGCGTCATGACGCGAGCCCGAGACCGTCATCGGGCTCATCACATTATGATATCTCATCGCTCGAGCCGTCTTCGAGCATCTTAGAGAGATTTAGAGAGAAAGAGAGAGAGAGAGAGTGAGAGAGACAAGGGAACAAGGAGCCGCGTATGGCGAAATAGCGAGTGAATAATCTCGTTTGATAGTAATCAATCAGAGGCCCATTTCCTCTCTTACCTTCAAATCTGAGATCTCTCGTGAGCTATCTATTTAAATCTGTTGGATAAATGTATTCGTGATGGCCCTTTCGTCCAATAGGTTTTTTACCAAGGAGAAATATGCAGTTATCAAAGAGATCAAGCCATCGTCGTCGCTAGCTAATTTGTTATAAACAAAAGGCGTTCAAAAGACGTTGCGCCCGTCGCTATGCGCGGTGAGCGCAACCACCCACGCAGCGCGCTCCAGCCGGACCCCGGCCACTTCGCCGGTAATAGCGTTCGCCCGAACATTCCGCCCGCCTTCGAGAAGATGATTCTCGAATATTGGTTCTACTTAGTTGGTCGGTAGTATGCAGATCTTTGTGATGGGTCGTTTGAAGGTGGTAGTGGCAGTTCGTACTGTGACAACTCTTGTCAGTCCATCGTCACCGGGATGTAATTTTATGACCCGAGCCAGTGGCCATTTAGCTGGAGGATACCGCTCATCGGAAATTAGCACTAGGGATCCTTCCTTGATTTGAGTCGATGGATGGTGCCATTTGGAGATTGCCTGATAGCGTTGTAAGCACTCAGTTCTCCAACGCTTCCAAAAACGCTCCACCTTCTGTTGAATGAGTTGCCATCTGTTTAGGCGGGAGCTTGGTTCGTCTATAAGGTTTGGTTCCGGTATAACCGTAGGAGCGTCACCTAAAATGAAATGACCTGGAGTGAGAGCTGAATAGTCATCGGCGTCCTCTGATAGGGGACAAAGAGGCCTGGAATTTAACACCGCTTCAATTTGTGCGACAAGGGTTGAAAGCTCCTCGTAAGTAAGAGTCGAGTCACCGATTACTCTTCGAAGGTGATGTTTGGTGGATTTAACTGCAGCCTCCCATTTTCCTCCAAAATGAGGTGCGGCTGGTGGTATAAAGCGCCATTCTGTGCCTTGATTGGCAAGGATTGATGCCAACTCCTGTAGTTCCTTTGATGCTGTATTAAAACGTTGTCTTAATTCGCGATCAGCGCCGACAAAATTAGTGCCGCAGTCACTGTTCAGGGTAGCGCAAATGCCACGTCGAGCCGTGAAACGTTTGTAAGCTGATATGAAGGCTTCCGTAGAATAATCCGTGACAATTTCGATGTGTACAGCGGAGGTAGAGAAGCAGACAAAAATGGCTAAATAACCTTTGTAGATTTTAGCCGCCCGCCCTCGCCAAGTCTTTAACATTATGGGACCTGCATAATCGACCCCTGTATGTAAGAAGGGGCGAGAGGGCGTCACTCTTGATATCGGCAATTGACCCATCAGCTGTTGAGCACGATTTTGGCGATGTCGGGCACATACTATACATTTAAGAATGAAAGCTCGGACCGGATTTCGTCCGCCTAAGATCCAATAATGTTGACGGATGTACGCCAGTGTAATTTGAGTCCCACCATGCAAGGTTTTAGCATGGGCATCAGCGATCACTAAAGTCGTTAAAACTGAGTGTTTAGGCAGGATAAATGGATGTTTAACGTCCGTTTCCGTTAAACAGGCGCGTGCCGTAATCGCCCACCTACACGAAGGAGACCGAGATCATCTATAAAAGGTATAAGTCGGATTAAGGGACTCGATTTAGGCAAATTTCCACCTCTCGTTAGTATTGTAATGTCATGCGGAAAATAACTCTGTTGGACTTGACGTATCCAAAAATAACAACTTTGAACTAATTCCGCTGGAGTAAGAGGCTCCTTTATGGATTTTGCTGATAGTCGCCTGAAACGACTAGCTACACGTTTGCAAATGGCCGTGATCCGTAAGAGTTTCGTAAGAGACGAGTAACGCTCGAGGAGTTCCCAATATGTGAATTGGCTACCTTGATACGAAGTAAGTATTTGATTCGACTTTTCTTCCAGGTTTGCGTTAACTGAGGAGGCAATATGCATGTTAGGCCAATTGACAGGGGTTTTACTTAACCACAGTGGCCCTGACCACCATAGCGAATGCTGTTCAAGATCGTGAGCGCTTAATCCTCTGGACGCGCAGTCGGCAGGATTTTCCTTTCCTGGAACAAAAAGCCATGTAGCTGTGGGCATTATTTCTTGTATAATCGTCACCCGATTACGAACATAATCCTTCCATCTCGCAGGATGTGACGAGACCCAAGTAAGAACAACTGATGAATCAGTCCAAAGAAAGATTGAATTATTTTCCAAGGCTAATGCATTCCGAACGTTTGATACAAGACGGGACAGCATTAATGCGGCATTCAGCTCGAGTCTAGGTATCGTAAGTTTCTTTAAGGGAGCCACCTTAGTTTTGGCACAAACAAGATTGATTTGAATTCCGGCGTTCGGCGTTTCGACTCTGAGATACACTACAGCCGCCATTGCAAGTTGAGATGCGTCAGAGAATCCGTGCAATTGGATGGAAAGAGCGGTATACGAAATATTAATCCATCGTGGAATGTTTAAATTACTAAGCGCTTGTAACTGTTGTTTAAAAACCAACCACCGGTAATGTAAATCAGGAGGCAAAGGCTTGTCCCAGCTTATTCTTAATAACCAAAGTTCTTGGATGAGAATTTTTGCTCGAATTGTTACTGGTGCAATGAGACCCAAGGGGTCATATAATTGTGCTGTCTCAGATAAAACAAGCCTTTTAGTGACATTGCGATGGGAAGATGGCACTGTTATGAATGTAAAGGTGTCCGCGAGAGGTTGCCAGCAAAGGCCTAACACCTTGACACGAGAGGAACCGAATTTAACTGTGTTTAATTGATCATTTGGCGTTACGGAAGAGCTACTTAACAACTCCGCACAATTACTATTCCACTTTTGTAAAGGGAATCCGCCCGCCATGCAAAGCTGCGTAGTCTGGCTTATTATTTCCCTTAGTTCATCGATCGATTCTGCACCACCGAAAATGTCATCTACATACCTTCCTTTAGTTAGCGCAGGTATGGCCTTTGGGAACCGATGACCTTCGTCGACGGTAAGCTGCTGTAGTACGCGAAGAGCCAAGAATGGAGCACAATTCAATCCGTATGTTACCGTTGTAAGCTGGTAAGGTTGCACTTTACCGTGAGTGTTGTACCACAAGATAAGTTGTAAGTTGCGATCGTTCGGATGAATTGAGATTTGTCGGTACATCTTGGTGATGTCCGATGAAAAAACATATTTATGAGATCGAAACCATAACAATACATCAAAGATATTCGTTTGCAGTTTGGCGCCTGCATGTAAAATGTCATTAAGCGACACGCCGCTGCTTGAAGGGCTTGATCCATTAAAAACTACTCGAAGTTTGGTTGTCTGACTGTCTTCGCGCCACACTCCGTGATGTGGCAAATAGAATGAAGGAGAATCGTGAATTTGAGAATGTTCTATTGGAGTCATGTGACCTAACGACTGATATTCCTTCAGGAAGTCTGTATATAATTGACAATAAGAAGGCCTTTTTTCAAATTTTCGACGCAGTTGCGACAAATAACGAAGTGCTATGGACTCTGAGTCTCCTAATTGTGTTGCCGATGATTTCAAAGGAAGTCTGACTATGTATCGACCGCTGTTATCTCGAGAGAAAGTGGAAAGAAAGTGTTCTTCGCAATGCGCTTCGTCAGGGTTTAAAACGTTGGCGTTAGACGTTGGAATTTCCTCTTGCTTCCAAAAGCAAGTTAGAAGATCTTGCAGATCGCGATCAATCATACAATGATAATTTCTTCCGTTATGACCGTGACTAGTAGATGCGACGGGTCCGGAAATTACCCAACCAAATAAAGTCGACTGCGCGATGAGTGACGATGAATTGCCTCTTATTAACTCGGGTCTGATAATTTGGCCATAGTAATCTGCGCCAATAATAATGTTAATCGGACCGGGCTTTCCAAAATTAGGATCCGCAAGCTCAAGATGTCTAAAATGCGTCCACGACTCGTTAGCTACCTCGAAGGATATTGAAACGGTAATTGAAACGTTAGTCGCGGAAGAATAAATGTGTTTAATACGCAAGAATCCGAATCATCTATTATAGAATGAAGTGTAAGATAAACCGAGCCTCTTGTACGTCCTGAATACGTCCCGCCGATGCCGGTTAACGGAATTGAAGCATGCATTCGAGGTAATTTTAACAAATTTATCAACTCTTCAGTAACAAAGGATAACTCAGATCCAGGATCTAAAAGCGCGCGGACATGTACATATTGATTGTCGCGACCCTTTACCTTCACTTGACATGTGGCAAGTATAGTGAGCGACCTTGGCTTGTCGAATCGTTCGGCATGACCGGCGAAGGTATCTAGTCATTTCGAAATTGAAGGAGAAGCAAGAGAAGACTTGGTGTCATTAGACGAATCTGAAACCGTTTTAGCTGCCGACTTTTCTGAGAATTTGTAGTCATCGTGTATCGTGGTGTGATGCTTCTT
Organism: Cyphomyrmex costatus; assembly: GCF_001594065.2. NCBI lineage: Eukaryota > Metazoa > Arthropoda > Insecta > Hymenoptera > Formicidae > Cyphomyrmex > Cyphomyrmex costatus. The sequence goes on along the minus strand of NW_017280498.1, from coordinate 24,049 downwards.
ATGACATTTCTTACAGGTGTGAGAACTTGGACAAGCATCAGCTCTATGACTTCCTAAGCAGTTGTAGCACAAATTTAGCTTGAAAATAGTGCGTCTCCGACGCTCAACTGGCAGTGACAAATATTTATGACAATTTGACAAATAATGCGTGGACTTACATAATCGGCACTTCATTTCACCTTTAGATGAAGCAGATGCTACCAGACCGTGAGATTTTGCTTCCGGTTTGTTTTGCGGCCAAGACGATCGATTTTTCTCCTTGTTTGATTTGACTGGGACGGGAGTCAAGCTCTCCCACGCTCGCGTATAACCGATTAAGAAGTCTTCGAATTCCTTGAACGTCGGATAAGACATGGACGGACCTAATTTTACTTCCCACTCCTCACGCGTGTTCTCATCTAAAAGATGTGCTAAGTGATATACGAGAAACGGATCCCAAGCACTAATGTTACAATCCAGAGCCTCAAGCGCTCCAAGTGCTGCGCTGACCGTAGCTATCATTGTATTGAGCTCCTTTGCTGATCTTGATTTAATAGGCTTTAATCCAAATAGCTTATCTAATTGGGCGGAAATGAGCACTCGCTTATTCTCGTAACGAGTTACTAAAGTTTTCCAAGCGATTGAAAAGGTATTGTCTGTCACTCGGAGATTTGAGACAGCGGGCCACGCTCGAACCGTATATCGAGCCCCGTGAGTTAGAGTGAGACAGCGGATCACGCTCGAACCATGTATCGAGCTCCGAAGGCATCGGTGTTGGCCGGACACCGCCTGAGACCATCGTCAGATGCCTTTATGCGACACGTTATGTGACGCGAGACGAAGCGTCATGACGCGAGCCCGAGACCGTCATCGGGCTCATCACATTATGATATCTCATCGCTCGAGCCGTCTTCGAGCATCTTAGAGAGATTTAGAGAGAAAGAGAGAGAGAGAGAGAAGGGAACAAGGAGCCGCGTATGGCGAAATAGCGAGTGAATAATCTCGTTTGATAGTAATCAATCAGAGGCCCATTTCCTCTCTTACCTTCAAATCTGAGATCTCTCGTGAGCTATCTATTTAAATCTGGTGGATAAATGTATTCGTGATGGCCCTTTCGTCACTTCCAATAGGTTTTTTACCAAGGAGAAATATGCAGTTATCAAAGAGATCAAGCCATCGTCGTCGCTAGCTAATTTGTTATAAACAAAAGGCGTTCAAAAGACGATGCGCCCGTCGCTATGCGCGGTGAGCGCAACCACCCACGCAGCGCGCTCCAGCCGAACCCCGGCCACTTCGCCGGTAATAGCGTTCGCCCGAACAGTCACGAAAATGAGGGTGAGTTGCAGGCCTAATGGTAATACAAACATGTAACATCACAATAAATGCTTATGACGTTTATTCTGCCATTACAGTCAGAATAAACGCTTTCGACAATTATTTTAATCAGTATTGTCTGATTAGACGTCTCTGATATTTATTCTATATACCAGTACCGTCAAAAGAGACGCTTCTGGCATTTCTAGCAAATTGTTCTATACACACATATGATGATACAGACGAGTACTGACAAGACAGATGCTTCTGGCATTTGTAACAAAGTATTGTATACATGTATATGGCAGTATAAATCAGTACCATCATAAAAGATGTTTCTGACATCAATTTTGTCATAACAGTTACAACAAACGCTTTCGTTTTTTTTATCTTTGATATTTATTTTACCAGTACCGTCAAATTAGACGCTTTTGGTACTATAGGTTATACCACACTATAGCAACGGAGCATAGATATTCTAAAAATTACCGAATACGCACATCCGCCTACTACTGTCCAGTATAGTAGGTGCACGCTAATAGCTCGATGAACGGGCCGCCCCGTCCATGGTATAAAGACAAGGGTATGCTCACGCGCATGATAGTTCCAGACAACCAATCAGAAATGTCACTCAGTCTACGTCACATTAAGCGGCAAATTCAAAATGCATTTGCTTAGTACTTCTACATACAGTATTGAATTACGGTATTTTCTAATAAGATTGACTTTAAAAACGTGATTTCTCGCCGCTAAATTCAAATAATTTATTCTAATCGTATCACAAATAATTTCAAAAAATGAAAAAGAAATCATCTTCCATTATATAAATTGTGAAATAATTTATATAAAGGAAGGTGATTTTACACTTTTAGTAACAATTAATACTTTTCTTGAAAAGCAATTCACATTATTTATTGTAGAAATACGCAATTAGCAAAAAACTTTTATTGTGCTCTCTTTACAAAAAAAATATATACATATAATGATCATTTAAGATTCTTTTGTAACTTATTTTTGAGGAATGGACGATGAAATGAATAAAAAAACAATTGCAGGTATATGTGTATATATAATAACTAATATGTAATATAATAGGTATAACATGTATATACAGAGTGTTTGAAATTAACCGCCAAATATTTCATGTGTGGGTAGAACAGACTATACTAAGTCGAAAAGTCCTGTACCATTTTGCGATTACAGTAATAGTTAATGAGATATTAATTTATAAAGATATTTAAATTCGCCCGGCCCACCGTCAAATGCAAGCGCGCGGCTGGATAGGACCGCCCTGCAAAGCGCGCCGCGCGCGTTCACGTTCGCCGTCGCTAGGCACGCGACTCATGTCTAGCGACGACTATTGCCGCTTGTTATAAACAACGCTTGTTATAAACAACGCCTAGCAACGGCGAACGCGCGCGGCGCGTTTCGCTGGGCGGTCCTATCCAGCCGCGCGTTTGCATTTGACGATGGGTAAGTAATGACTATATTTATTAAGAAATTTTGATAATCATTACATTTGAAGAAGGCTCAATCAAGGAGCCGAAACATGTCATGTATGCATACGAAATTTAATTAAATTCAAAATTTTTATATACAGGAAAATTTAATTTGTAATGTTTCGTTGACTCTCAGAGTTGCCCTTATTATTATCCTCTATTGTTTCAGCATAAATAAATACATAAATAAATAAGGTGGAATTGTACAATAGTATTAATCGATGAAATTGTCAGTGCTCTTGGTGAAAATTTTTCATATAATTTAAAAATATTTTTAATAAAGAATTTAAAATCTAGATTTGTTTATACGAATGTTTATACGAATTCACATATAATAAAAAATTATAAGAAAAAGTGTATTCTTTCTCAATACTTCTGAAAGCGTTTTAATTCATGTAAAAATTCTGACAAATTTTCACCAAGAGTTTCGTGATATTTTTGTTTGATTGTAAAAAGTTAACCTAACCAGATTAGTTATTTACATTTACACTATCAATTTGTTTATGCGTTAATATGCAATATTTCAACCTTACCATGCGTTAAATTTACATTTTCCTCGCACATTTCGATCCATTTTGCAGCAATTTCAGGGTCTTTAGGAAACCTGAAATATTTTATTTCCTCTCCTTTCATTCTTACCGTTTTTCGATAATAATTATTGCAGACTTTTACTGCACAAACAGCCATTATTTTCAATAAAAACTCTTGCTTACTTTACCGCTTTAACGAATATCATAAATACGACAGCCCATATTTCATTGGCACTCAGAGTCCGAAAGCTTCCGAAAGCATCCCAAAGTAGCCGAATGTGACGTAAACTGAGTGATGCACAAAGGCTTTCTAAATTCGTCCACTGGATGAGCATACCCTTGTGTTTATACCATGGCCCCGTCCAAGCTGTCAAACGCACTGTCACATGCTGTCACAGATGCACAGCTGGATTCTGGATCCAGGCACTCCGATCAGCTGATAGGCAACAGCACGTGAGCGATCTAGGCTGCGGTCAAGTTGCCACTACGAATGCTTTGAAGCGTTTGATTGACCAATCAAAAGAAAGAGTTTAACAAATTGACCAATCAAGAAACGCTTCAAAGCATTCGTAGTGGCAACTCGACCGCAGCCCTAGACGCTACGTTGCCACGTCGGCGCGCCGAGCATGTTGCCAATGTTGTCATGCTGTGTCGACCTGCGATGCTATGAATCGCGTTGAGACTGGAGACCGCTCACGCGCCGCGGACGAGCATTCAGAGCTTCATTCAAATAAAGTTTTGACTATCAACAACAGTACGGATTAAAATAAAAAAAATTCTCATTAAAGTTTAAAATTGGCCGAACATTTTCGTTTTTTATTCGTGCTGATTGGATAATTAGTTCGTGAGAACAAAAATCGTAAATCTAGTCATTTTTCAAGCTCTGACATTTTCTATCTCGACAATTATTGATTTTATCAAAAAAGTCTAAGAGACAAAAAAATGTTCAGTTTGATCCAATTTAGCGTACAGAATTTTTTCAGAATTTTTGTTCAATGTTTTGATTTTTTTAAATCTAGATCCCACGTTTTAACGACTGAAAATGGTTAGACTCGATTACTTATATTATTCTGCGAAAAAGCATGTATATACACTTTCTTTGTTGAAGTGGTCATTAAAAAGTTACAAACAATTTTTTGTTTAAAAAATCTAAACTTTGAACAAAAATTCCGAAAAAATTCTGTACGCTAAATTGGATCAAACTGAACATTTTTTGTCTCTTAGACTTTTTTGATAAAATCAATAATTTTCGAGATAGAAAATGTCAGAGCTTGAAAAATGACTAGATTTACGATTTTTGTTCTCACGAACTAATTATCCAAACAGTATGAAAAAAAATGAAAATGTTCGGCCGATCTTAAACTATAACGAGAATTTTTTTATTTTAATCCGTACTGTTATTGATAGTCAAAACTTTATTTGAATGAAGCTCTGAATGCTCATCCGCGGCGCGTGAGCGGTCTCCAGTCTCAACGCGATTCATAGCATCGCAGGGCAGGTCGACACAGCATGGCAACATAGTCGGCGTGCCGACGTGGCAACGTAGCGTCGAGATCGCTCACGCGCCGCGGACGAGCATTTAGAGCTTCATTCTAATAAAGTGGTCACTGTCAATAACAGTACGGATTAAAATAAAAAAAATTCTCATTAAAGTTTAAGATTGGCCGAACATTTTCGTTTTTTATTCGTGCTGATTGGATAATTAGTTCGTGAGAACGAAAATTGTAAATCTAGTCATTTTTCAAACTCTGACATTTTCTATCTCGAAAACTATTGATATTATCAAAAAAGTCTAAGAGACAAAAAATGTTCACTTTGATCCAATTTAGCGTACAGAATTTTTTCAGAATTTTTGTTCACAGTTTTGATTTTTTAAACAAAAAATTGTTTTTAACTTTTTAATGACCACTTCAACAAAGAAAGTGTATATACATGCTTTTTCGCAGAATAATATAAGTAATCGAGTCCAACCATTTTCATTCGCTAATTTTTTTGAAATTTTTGTTCAAAGTTTAGATTTTTTATACATAAAATTGTAATAAATAATTTTTGTACCGACCGTAAATTGTCTACAAACAAGGAAGGAATTAAACGCCTATAACGGTCAAAGCTGGATCAAAGTGCTAATAAGTATGTGTGAATTTTTATATACCACATATGTAGCCCCCCCATAAAATTGTAACTTTGACCACAACAAATAAAGTGTATATAGATGCTTTTTGGCAGAATAATATGAAGAATCGAATTCAATTATTTTCAGTCGCTGAAATGTCTGAGTATGATGAGAAACATGTATTCCATCTCTTTTTGTCAGGCGTAACAAAGAGTGCCTCCCAACAAGCGACACAGATGACACGGTGTGACACAGTGTATCAGTAGAGACCCTCTAATCAGAGTCGCGAAATAACGTCAATAAGGTTAGATCGGCGATACCATTTTTCAGCAAAAACCAGAAGTAGCGATTATAGTACATTGTGTAACAGTGGGGGAAAGTTGTTTATTGTGGGGACGGGCGCGACGGCACTAGAGACCCTCTAATCAGAGTCGCGAAATAACGGTTCCAATTTTGATTGGTGCTGACATTTTTCAGCAAAACCCGGAAATAGTCATGGCGTCAAATTTAAGTCGACCTACATTCGCTGCCTATTTTGCTCTTTTTCAGGATTACGAGGAAAGACTTTCATAATATAACCCTTTTTTAAAGAATTATTGCAGTCTGGCGCAGAACAACTAATCATTTTAAAAAATATAATTTTATGAAATACAGTATTAATATAAAAAATATAATAATGTAATTTCTTTCTGATAACTGTATTTAGATTCACATGTATTAGGTGTTAATGTATCACAATCATAGTATTTTTATTGCAACTGCGATGGTGCTCGTACGTGCAGTAGTATTATATTTTTCTTCATGCGTGCACGTAATGTGCCCTACACAAAGAAAAATTCTATGTGTAACAGTGGGGGCATATTTGTTTATAGATCGACACGGGCGCGCGTACGCACTCGCTTCGCTCGTGCCGTCGCGCCCGTCCCCACAATAAACAACTTTCCCTTACTGTTACACAATGTACTATAATCAACTATAATCGCTACTTTCGGTTTTTGCTGAAAAATGGTATCGCCGACCTAACCTTATTGACGTTATTTCGCAACTCTGATTAGAGGGTCTCTACTCGCTTCGCTCGTGCCGTCGCGCCCGTCCCCACAATAAACAACTTTCCCTTACTGTTACACAATGTACTATAATCAACTATAATCGCTACTTCCGGTTTTTGCTGAAAAATGATATCGCCGACCTAACCTTTTTGACGTTATTTCGCGACTCTGATTAGAGGGTCTCTAGACGGCACGAGCGAAGCGAGTGCGTATGCGCGCCCGTGTCGACCTATAAACAAATATGCCCCCACTGTTACACATAGAACTTTTCTTTGTGTAGGGCACACTACGTGCACGCGTGAAGAAAAATATAATACTACTGCACGTACGAGCACCATCGCAGTTGCAATGAAAAGACTATGACTGTGATACATTAACACCTAATACATGTGAATCTAAATACAGTTATGAGAAAGAAATTAAATTTTCATATTTTTTATATTAATACTGTATTTCATAAAATTATATTTTCTAAAATGACTGGTTGTTCTGCGCCAGACTGCAATGATTCTACAAAAAAGAATTATATTATAAAAGTCTTTCCTCGTAATCCTGAAAAAAGAGCAAAATGGGCAGCGAATGGTCGACTTAAATTTGACGCCATGACTATTTCCGGTTTTTGCTGAAAAATGTCAGCACCAATCAAAATTGGAAACGTTATTTCTCGACTCTGATTAGAGGGTCTCTATGTATCAGTACTTACATCCTTGCTGTTTACTAATAAAAATGAGATGATCACTGTGTTTTACTATGTTGCTTGTTGGGGGGCACCTTTTGTTACGTCCTGATCTAAAATGACATTGAATGTAGAGAACGACATTACGTGTATTGATGTATACTGTCAGTACTGAGGAGATCTGTAATTTATTACATCAATTTTCCAGTATATTGGCAATATATATCAATAGATAATCGTAGTAGGTACCTTTCACACTGTTAATGGCACATTTTAGACCTACTTCACTTCTTTATATTACATCTAATAAAAAGAGAAATTTTTCCTGTTGAAATATATAAAATATTAGTAATATATGTACTCTTATATATATAGTATTACAATAGAATATTGTATGTGTGTACTATGATGTGTGAATATACACACAAATAAGAATTATTTATACTGTGTGTGAGGTATTCATGCATATATTCCCTGTATTTATTTATACGCAATTATAATTAGATTTCGTGTGTGTGCGTGCGTGCGTGCGTGCGTGCGTGTGTATATGTTTCACATGATATTTTAATATTGCGTACAATAAACGTAGGAAATATTTGCATAAATATCTCAGCATAAATAACTATTCTATTTCTAACGAGTGTATATTCAAACAATATACTCATAAATGCAATATTATAATCAATATGAAAAGTATAAAGGACTAATTTAAAAACAAATAACAAATAATAAGTGAAGAGCAAATAAGAGTCAAATTTATCTCATTTGAGAAATCAAAGAATTATAATTGTATTAAAACAATTTTTTAAATACAAAAAGATATTCAATATCCCCATATCATTACATATGTTTCGGTCTCTGTATTGGACCCTCTTCAGATAATCAAAGTATGAAATCCATTATTATATAAATTGTATCATAAATAAATTGATCTTATTTACATTGTCATAACATTGCACCATGCGAGAGCACATCAGAATCTCCAATTCTGTTAGCAAAACGGTTTATCAGCCGATTGATTGAAATTTTACAGATCTGATTATGCTCTGAAATGTATTTATAAGTTTGAAAAATCTATTATCTATTTTGCTAACGGCAAGGAATCCAGATGTTACTCACCGCTATAGTACATGGTTGTCTTCATAGTCAAAAATTGTCATAAACCTCCAATCGGTTAAAATGTCAACAGGTGTTATATTGTAGTCAAGATAAAAAAATTTTTAAATAAGATAGAGGAAGGTCAATATAAATGTCAAAATTAATTCCGTTGTCGACCGATTGGAGGTTTATGATAATTTTTGTTTATGAAGACAAAACCATGTATGTACGCCAAACGGCCGCGAGTCCGCGAGATTGCCGAGAAGACTTTCAGGCCCGTATTCAGAACGCGCTAACAACGATGTTAGCGCGCTAACATGCTACAGTTTACGTCACGTATACTATAGAATTTCAGAGATAAAAGCGCGCTTTTATCGATAAAAGTGCGTTCTGAATACGGGCCTCAGTGTCGCGCACTTGAAAACAAACGATCAGAGCCTGCTCGCTTCCCCCCCCCTCCGCTCCCCGCGCCGAATTCGCTTGTCGACGAGCTGGTGACCAAAGATGCTTTCTCGGCAATTTCGGTCGCTCGGCGTATATCATTATAAGGAACAAAAATATTATATATTCTCGATGATACATAACTTTCGATAAATATTATCAATGACATAACTCTGCCATTCATCTACACTAGCATAATTATGTCAAAACGCGATGGTTTACGAGATATTTTGTTTTCGATTTTCCGTGCACGTCATGTACCCCATTCGTAGACCTTGTGTTCGAGAATGCAGTGTGGTCTCCAGCGTAAGGTACGAGATTATTGTGCTGTAGATCCCGTATTCAAATCTTTGTCGTTTTTTTCTCTTTTTTGCCATAATTTTTTTAAAAATAAGTAAAGTCATTATTTATCTGCCTAATATATAATTGTTGGTTAGAAATACACGAATGACTTTAATAATTATATATTAGGCTGTTTATTAAGAGCTTTACTTATTTAAAATAAAAATATGACAAAAAAGAGGAAAAAATAGCAGTAATTTGAATACAGGATCTACAGCATGCTAATCTTGCACCTTATGCTCGAGACCACGCTGTGTTCTTACAGATTTCGATTACGAATAGGATACATGACGTTCACGGAAAATCATAAACAATTAATATCTCGTAAATTATCGCGTTTTGACATGATTTATGCTATTGTGGATTAATGGGAAAATTTTATGATCAAGCGACGCGGTAGCGTCGCGACGCCAAGTGCATAAAATAAAAATATAACCGTTTGACATGATGACATGATACTTGATGTGTGTATATGTTCATGTCGATGTCAAATTCACGACGCTACCACTAGCTTTATCTCGAGTTTTCACATCTTGAAACTTTAGATTAAAATTACTCAGAATTTAAAAGCACAATCAAAAATCTAAAAACACTTTTATTATATAATGTCATCAATATCTTTCGATTGCGACCAGTCCGAATAAAATTAGTGCAGCCGATACCGAGATCTAGAGACCGAGTCCCGAAAAGGGTACGTTTCAGTTATGTTCAGACGTACGTGTGACACATACATGTATTTTTCAATCGTACGTGTGACACATACATGTAAAGCGTTTTGTCCATTAGGCTGCTGTTCACAATGTCTACATTCAAAAAACAGTCACATGTGTAATAACATACATATGTGTATAACACATGTATGTACATATGTAATAATAATAACACATGTATGTTAAATAATAATAAATAAATTAATAAATAAAAATTAAAATAAATAAATAAATAAATAAATGATAATAAATTAATAATAATAAAATAAATAACTTAAAATATTAATTATTTAAATAAATAAATAAATAATAAAATAAATAGAGAGAGAGAGAGAGAGAGAGACGCCGACGACAACGACGACGTCAGACGACGACGCCGACATCGACCGACGACAACGACAACGATGTCGATGTCGGACGACGACGCCGAATTACAACGACGTCGATGTCAGACGACGACGACGACGATGACGCTGACGCCAGACGACGACGACGACGCCGACGCCGACACCGAACAACGATAACAGCGTCAATGTCAGACGACGATGACAATGATGACGCTGACGTCAGACGATGACAACGACGACGTCGACACCGAACGAAGACAACGACGTCGATGTCGAACGATGACGCGGAACGACAACGACGTCGATGTCAGACGACGACAACGATGACATCGATGCTAGACAACGACAACGACAGACGATGACAATGACAAATGTATAAATATTAGCCGAACAGCAACGATGACCGTCGAATGACGAGAGATAGAGAGAGAAAAAGTGAGAGAGAGAATCAGTAGTAGAGTAGGAAAGAGAATTGAGGGCATAAGAGCAAGAAATGGTAAAAAGGAGAGAGGGGGGGGGAAGAGAGAGAGAGAGAGAGAGAGAGAGAGAGACATATAACAATAATAATCATTAATAATAAACATTATAAACATATCAAGTGACGCGGTAGCGTCGCGACGCCAAGTGCATAAAATAAAAATATAACCGTTTGACATGATGACATGATACTTGATGCGTGTATATGTTCATGTCGATGTCAAATTCACGACGCTACCACTAGCTTTATCTCGAGTTTTCACATCTTGAAACTTTAGATTAAAATTACTCAGAATTTAAAAGCACAATCAAAAATCTAAAAACACTTTTATTATATAATGTCATCGGTATCTTTCGATTGCGACCAGTCCGAATAAAATTGGTGCAGCCGATACCGAGATCTAGAGACCGAGTTCCGAAAAGGGTACGTTTCAGTTATGTTCAGACGTACGTGTGACACATACATGTATTTTTCAATCGTACGTGTGACACATACATGTAATTGTAATTCAACTGCTTTACTTCAAAAGACTAGTATAACAATGACCAAACGTGTACTTATTATTCAATTATTATTATTTAAAGTTAATAATGAAGAAGTTATAAAGATTACAAATCTTAATATTAAATCCATACCTTCGTTAAAAATTTGTATCGGTGATAATATTTATAAAGTTAATAGTGCGATTCTTCATCATGGTAAAAATATAGACGAAGGACATTACACAAATTTATTGCGAGCTAAAAGGTACAAAATGGACATCCATAAATGATTTAAAAGTTGAAGTTGTAAGTGGCCACGAAATGCAAAGAGCGCGTATATATTTTTCTTAGAACAAATCTAAATTAAGTACAAATAAACTTAAGTATAATTAAGTGTCAATAAATACAATACGAGTACATCTTTAATATTAAATAAATAGAAATTTACAAAATAACTATTTTAGAAACAGAATCTGTATTTATTTTTAGAGGATTTAAATTTCCTACATTATTATCACGTTTTCATAATTAACAAAAAGCAGTGAAATCACATAAAAAAACCTTTTTTTAAAAAAAGAAAAAAACATACGCCAAGTGCATATAAAAGATACTGAACTTCTTGATCAAAAACAGATATGAGATAAATATAATTGACCAAGTGTATTTTTCATTACGCCAGTCACATAAGACAGACCAAAAGTGACTATAATTGTCAACTGGATTATAGTGAAGAAAAAACTTGGCGTGCCCGGGTCGCATTAAAACGCAATATTCTAGAACCTTGGTTCTATCGCAATATTCTGCAGTATACACAATATATGCGAAAACAATTTGTTACCTACGCCTATGCTAAACGTCACGACATGCGCGGCTAAGCAACGATCTGTATGTCGACAGTCAGAAGGTCGACACCGGCAGTTG
>NW_017280498.1:4617-6677 GCF_001594065.2 Cyphomyrmex costatus | reverse complement strand
TTCAATAGCGAGTGAGATTAATAATACCCACATCACAGAATGTATATTCTTATTTTTCGTTTTTTATTAATATTTTTACTTATGTATTCGTGAATTTTTATAATTTCTTTGTTTGTACATCGTTAACGATATTGCTACTTAACATTGATAATGACCTAATTAAGGTCGAAACGTCTCTTTTTAAATTTTATTAAACTTTATATTTATTTTTAACTAATGACATCTTATATTTACTAAGACCTTTATATTTCAACAAATGTTGGCTCGTAGCCCTGTTTGTATTAATTATTTTTTAAATTTATTGAGCCTTGTTATTTACATATTTTGATAATTAATGTTTAAGTTTCTATTTTTTAAAAAAGAAATATAATTTATTTAAATATAAAAATATTAGTAATATATATATATATTATTATTAATATTATATTTTTTATATTTATTTATTTTTATATTTTTTTAAATATAATTTATTTTTAGTTTGAAAAAACTTACATCTTTACGGCACTGATCACTATTGTTTCTGCAAACTTTAACCACGCAACGCACCATTTTAATGTTATAAATTCACTTGCTCCGCTTCATATACGTATTGTATATAGGTATGTCTTCCTCTATTGAATAGGGTGTGACAAGGACGAGTAGATAAACAAGTTTGCCAACATTACTTTTCATTTTTTTTTTCAACCGGTTGGCACAATTTCAGCTTCTCCATGGGTTTTCAGATCAGAAACTGAAAAGTCACTAAGTATTGAGCACACCATGTATACTTCCACCATGGCCCATACTGGTTGCGGTTAGGGTCTGCGCACAATAGGAGAAATATTAGGAACAGATATTAAATATAAGAATTTTAACCTGTCAGAAAGCGCACATTCCACAGTACACAGTTCTGATAGGTTAAAATTCTTATATTTAATATCTGTTCCTAATATTTCTCCTATTGTGCGTAGACCCTTAGAGTCCTAGATATCAGAGAAGCACACCCGATGTTCCGCGTTCTGATTAGCTGATTGTCAGCCAATCATGACATTCATTCAGTGTATTAAAAATGGCTGACTAATAGACGATTGGTGGATTTCATATTGAAAATGGGCCAATGAAATTCCTTATGCACATGCTTTATGCCATGGTATAATACGTAAGGTATAGCAGTTGGTGGCGGCGCAGTAGACGACCAATAGGATGTTTCGGGTTTTGCGACATACGTCAAAGTGAGGAAGGCAAAAATATAAACAAATCCCGACGTGAGAGATAACCTAATTTTGAGGAAGTACGAAAATAGTGTCGCAAGGTAAGTGGTTTCGTATTCTTGAAAGAAATTAATTTACATAAATGTTTTATTTTAATGTGTAATTTGTAAATACAAGGTGAGTGCGAGAGAATGGAATATAGGGAAAGCTATATTTAACCTCAGAAATAAGTAAATAAATTGTGAATAAATTGTGAATAAACTTTGTGAAAAGACTTACATTAATGATTTTATATTTTTATTTGAATGAAGATCTATTTTATTAAAAGTTCTTTAACGACACTACAAATCACTTACAACTATTTTCTACTCGACTAGATGCAATCAATCTGTGGAAGAAAAAATTTTCAGGAACTTAATTGCATAAATACAGTACAACTGTTACCGAATAAAGAGGTTATAAAATTCATTGTTCGATACTAAATTGCATTTGCGTAAAAACTTTCATTACTATTTGATTATGATTTGACCAAATTTCAATGATTGATCAAAATGAAATATGATCCCAACATTCGATCCATATTTCTACTGAACATACTTATTTATTTCTATCGTTATCTTCTATTAATGGAATATTCCAATTTTCCTCCAATGGTTTTTTTCAGGATTTGACTAAACTTAATAATTTTATACTTGTCGAAACCTTTATTTAATAAATTATAATATTTAATAATTTTACATTTCATCTTTTAAGAAATTTATTTCTTTTCACCGACTAGACATGTTAACAATTTTAAATTCCCGCCTTCAAAACCCGGGATTTCTGATTGGCCGCCCCTTCCCCAAAATGCGTATTGCTATACCTTACTTA
>NW_017280498.1:0-355 GCF_001594065.2 Cyphomyrmex costatus | reverse complement strand
AGATAGAAAATGTCAGAGCTTGAAAAATGACTAGATTTACGATTTTTGTTCTCACGAACTAATTATCCAATCAGTACAAATAAAAAATGAAAATGTTCGGCCAATCTTAAACTTTAATGAGCATTTTTTTTATTTTAATCCGTACTGTTATTGACAGTGAAAACTGTATTAGAATGAAGCTCTGAATGCTCGTCCGCGGCGCGTGAGCGATCTCGACGCTACGTTGCCACGTCGCGTCGGCGCTCCGAGCATGTTGCGTTGCATGCTGTGTCGAGCTGCGATGCTATGAATCCACTGATATGTATATATGGATAGCGGATGGGCTGCAATTCGTGTGCCGGACTTAGAGCCGCCA
>NW_017280497.1:45334-58879 GCF_001594065.2 Cyphomyrmex costatus | reverse complement strand
GATGGCGGGTCGACGTATATATTTAAGTTTTAATATTTTATATATATATATATACACACATTTATAGAGCGATATAATTCATAAAAACTTGGAAAAAATTAATTCTTTCTTAAATTTATTTGTTATTTATTCCATTTATTTATTAAGTAAATTGAATTATGTTTTTTAAATTAGGAAAGTTTATGTGTATAAAGTATTATATTTATTATGTTTATTTTTTGTGAACTATAATATCTTATTCAAATAAGCTAATAATAGACTAGAATGAACAATGATACTTGTGGTCAATATTTATAGTCCGTTCTTATTCCAAGACTATTTTAAGTAATATCTTAATATGCTGATACAATTCTATGATTGTGATTTATAACATCTTAAGACTACTTAAGACGGCCTTAAATATAAGAACAGACTATGAATATTGAATACCAACCTATGTTAAATAATTTAAATGGCATACATACTGAAAACAATATATGTTATATTATTAATACACAATTTAATTAATTGAACTATTCAAATGGCAAAATGGATAATAACAATAAAAAGAATTTCTCACTCGATAGATATTACAGTTTAGAAATTTATATCGCACATATTTTAAATAAAATTTAAATTTTATCGCTTTAAATGTCATTTTAGACATTTTTTATATTATCAATTTAGAACATATAACTTTGATTTATCAATTTTTTTGCAATACTATACTTCATACAATATGTACGATATTTTAAACTCATCAGTATCTGCTATAAGCACAAAAATATATACAGAGTAATGTCATAGCACATAGGTTAAAAAAATTTAGTATCATCTCTTTTAAATAAATAAAATCAACTGCAAACGTTTTGCATTGTATATGTTGTGTAAAATTAATATCTTGAGTTCAATAAAATCTTTATCTTTTAGCAGGTATTAAAAATACTTTTTTGTACTATTTCTTTAAATTACTGTTGTAAATTATAGCTGTATCAAAATTACAAAAACTTAGATGACCAACGTTTCTTATATATTTATAAGAAATAATACAAACTTCAAAAAATATCTTTTTTTGTCGTATAAATTATGTAACAATAGTTACTATATATGTTCACTATATAAATGCTGTATATGTTAAACATATACCTTACATTGTCAATAATTAAAATATTTACAATAAAGTACTATATAAGTTCATTTATAGATAAACGAGAAGCGTATATAAGCAATTACGCACGCAGGATTGTCTATAACATTTAATATTTAACATTTAAGCTTGTTTATCTTATAATTTTCTATCATCAATATATGACATTACAATGCAGATGATATGTTGATCATGCTTAAAAAAATAGAATCGTTAAAATATATAGAAAAATTGAATGTTATGTTTATAATAGAGGCATTTGTGACATAGAAAGAAAGATTGAAGACTCTTGATGAGTTATTAATTTTGAAAATATCTCCCAGTCCAAAGTATATAATATTTATGATATACAAACATAATATATTATAAAATAAAAAATTACCTGATTTTATATATAATATTATATAAAACAGCACGTGTGAGAAATAACTTGTAAACATAGTACTGAATTGTGACTATACATATCATATACATACAAGCAATAAAACTTCTCATATATACGAAATATCAACGTGAATGCAAAAAGCTAACTATTCAATCACATCGTGCAACATCAAATATTACAACACAGAATTGTCAACAAAGAAGGAAGCTCATCTGTCTCTAAATAGATATAGTATGTATATTACTAATGATTATGCAAGAAGACAAGCAATATTAAAGCTAAGAAATTCAAATTTCTTCATATAAAGAGGTAATTATTAATATCTTTGAATGCCTTCATGCATGTATTTTGTATGGATTCATTTATGTATCTGTATAAATCTATTATCATTAGGTGTCAAATAAAATACTTAAAAAATAGATAATTGTCAAGACCGATTGTATGTCAAAAATTTGTTCCAATATTATATTTTTCACATGTACATTTCTATAAAAAAGAAATAGTAAACCCCTGTTGCAAAAAGAATTAAACTGAATAAAATTGAGACAAGAGCAATTTGATTGTAATTTCACCTAATTTAAATAGATTTTATACATGCTTAACTCCTGCAATATCATGATCATTTAATTAAAACGACACATGACTGGCAAGAAGGAGTATAGATCGTTTTAACATATTTTAAATTAATTATGCAAATGGAAATACAACACTTTCATTTGTACTTTCTATATGTGAGCCACAATTTTGCTAAATATATGAGTCCTTATGTATTAAGTGTAAACAGCTAGTAGCAAGATAAAACGATCTAAAAATACTTCTTTTACAGCAAAAAAATTGACTGTAAAAGGAAACTATGTATACAACCTTTGTGTACTATTAATTAAGACATGTTACAATTCAAGGGGTACATCACCGTAACTAACCTCCTGTAACAGGTCCTGGGCAGCAATGGCTTTCAATACATTTTTTTTGCTAGTTTCTTGAATTTCCCCACCAACAAGCAACTCGTCTAAGATAAAGTATGCCTTTTCAAAATTGAAAATTATATCCAATTCGCATACCTGATAATAAATTATAAACAATAAATTATAATATGTAATATTACAATAAATTGTAAGGTTTAACTGAAATTTACTTTAAATACATTATTTCAATAACATAATACTCACACTACCAAAATACTTATCCAATAATTCAACATATCGATGTATAATCTCTAATGTTAGTAATTCATTGTCATTCTGTTCAATTGCACAGCAGAAATATAAACTTGCATATCTGTAAGCATAAATAAGAAGCTTGTTTACAATAAAAAAAAAAAACTTTCTACAAATCATAAAATGGTATCGCAGATTAAAGATAACTTTGATAAAATTTTGATAAATCAATAATCTGACTATAATAAAAATATTAAAACAAAATTTCTAATAAAATTTTTGTTCCTAATCTAATTTTTTTCCAAAAAAAATGCTAAATAACTTAAAAATAAATTAAATTAATAACTCCATTTATGTTAATTATTAGTTATTTAGAAAATTATTTTAATCAAACAAATGAAATTGCTACAAGTAAAATTTCTAACTATATAATTCTTTGTCCCTAATCTAATATTTGCTTCTATATTAAATAATTAAGATCCATTATAATTCTATTTACATTAATAAAATAATAAAAGTATAACTCTCTATAATAATTTTATAATAAAATAATAAAAGTATAACTCTACAAATTAATCACTAATTAAGTTAATCAAAATTTGATCAAACTAATCTATCTACTTACAATTAAAAAAAAATAGAGTAAATTAAATCAATGTTACAGTTGATAATACATTGGTGGAACCAGGCTATACATCTATTTCTATTAATGCAGAATAACTTTAATATTGGTTTAATTTATTTTTCATCTCTTGATTCTAAGAATTATGCTACAATGAGTCGATAGCTGATAATACCCATATTTATATTTCATAGTCACATCTTATATTTAAGGCCCCCTTAAATTTATCTTCTGACACTCAATAAATTATTTTATTGACTACAAAATATCTAAAGAAGAATTAAAGATGAAAAAGCATTAAATACAAGGCCTGACTAGTGACTATGAATACAAATATAAGTCTTATTGGTGAATCAGTGAAGTTGGCCAATAGTCCACCTCACCAATTTACTGATAAAATTTAAGGCTACCAATCTGTTACAGAATCAGCTTTAGAAAAAGATGAACAAAAGGTTTAATCCAAGATTAAACTATATTGGTAAAAACGGACCTTAGCTTACTATATACATCATTATTGAATCATATACCTTTTGTAAACAACCTTAACGTCCTTCCATTCTAAGAAACTCGACATTTTTGGTTTTCGTGCGAGTATCGTGGTGATCAATTCGCGCGTAATTTTCTTTTTCAACTTATCTGGATGCGCGACATACCACTTCTGTAAACGAAGCTTCCCTTGGCGACTGAACAATAGCATAAATTGCATCTGCAAAAAAGAAGACAGCGATGGTCAAGGATTACCATCGAGTTATGTTGTTGAATTAAGACATAGCGTAAAGATTTACCATATTGTCGCAATCTTGCTATTTCGCGTGTCGCACAATTCTTTATTCTCTCACAAAAGCACTACGCGTAATGGACAACGATCGACGACACCTGCACAAATACGAACGAATCGTACACGTAGAACGTATCACCGGTATCACCGAACTGACCGAGTATAAACTTTAAACTTGGGGCTAATTTACACTGGTCGTATCGTAGCAGCGTCGCAAGTGGCCTGGTTTACATCGTGCACTTGATACGCGTACTAACTAGTTACTTTCTATTAAATTATCTTAATTTAAGCAATGTATTTAAAGAGCGATGAATAAAATTGGTACAATACGCATCAAAATGTTTAACTAAATACGTTTATTGTGTATACATTTACATATATCGCTGAAATTAAGATAATTAAGTTAGTACGCGTACAAGTGCACGATTAAACCAGGCCAAGTCTCAGGCTGCGCACAATGGAGGAACAGATATTATAAATATTAAAATATTAACCTATCAGATACCAGTTACACCGGAATACACGATTCTGATAGATTAATATTTTTAATATCTAATATCTGTTCCTCTATTGTGCGCAGCCCTCATGCGTCGTCTACAATGCACGTCTACAATCTCGGTTTAATTTACTGTTAATCTTTTTCTAATTTTTAGAATTAGAAAAAGACGAGGAGCAAATTGAACCGAGATTAAAAAGTTAATCTACATTGGTGGAAATGGGCATAAATCTCGGTTCAATTTGCTCTGATTCGCACTTCATCTTTTTCTAATTCTAAAAATTAGAAAAAGATGAACAGTAAGGGGCTACGCAGAATAAAAGGAACAGGGAACAGAGAATAAGAATTTCAACCTATCAGAAATCATATACTATGGAATAAGCAGTGTGTATTCCATAGTACATGATTTCTGATAGGCTGAAATTCTTATTCTCTGTTCTCTGTTCCTTGTTCCTTTTATTCTGCGCAGCCCTAAGTTAAATCGAGATTAAAGTTAATCTGCATTGATGAAAATGGGCATAAGAAATTGACCAATAACAATTGATTATTCTTCTCACATTCGACTGTGATTAGTCAATTTCTTACTCCATGTATTGGCCTGGTTGTAGACCATGCTTTACATCGTGCACTTGATACGCGGTATGTACATACACTACTATATTCGTATCAAACATAGACATAAGAAACCATAGACCGAGCTGCGCAACCGGCTTAAGTCAGTATCGCAAAATTACTAAGAAAAGTATTAAAAATGGCGTCTTTTGCAGACGAAATATGAAATCCACCAATCGTCTATTAGTCAGCCATTTTTAATACCACTGAATGAATGTCATGATTGGCTGACAGTCAGCTAATCAGGACGCGGAACATCGGTTGCGCTTCTCTGATATCTAGGACTCTACCTCAGAGAAGCGCAATCGATGTTCCGCGTCCTGATTAGCTGACTGTCAGCCAATCATGATATTCATTCAGTGATATTAAATATGGCTGACTAATAGATGATTGGTTGATTTCATATTTCGTCTGCAAACGACGCCATTTTTAATACCTTTCTTAGTAATTTTGCGATACTGTCTTAAGCCGGTTGCGCTTCTCTGATATCTAGGATTCTAGTTCCGCGTTACGCTATTCCGCTGCATGGGTTTGCACCCTAAACCAGGCCAATGCGTACTCTAGTACTACTATCTCTATGATCTATACTATGGCCCGTATTCAGAACGCGCTAATAACGATGTTAGCGCTCTAATATGGTATAATTTACGTCACGTATACTATAGAATTTCAAAGATAAAAGCGCGCTTTTATCGATAAAAGTGCGTTCTGAATACGGGCCCATGCTATGTGTATTACGTATGTATGTATGTATGTATGTATACACAATGTTAAGCCGTAAAAAACCCATGGCACATACAAAAACGTAAGGCCGTAAATGTAATCAATAAGCGTTTTGGCCAATCACAGTAGAGACCGTAATGGGCCTTCTACAATAAAGGTACAATTTCATGCTGACGCTTGACGCTTATTTTTAGGCGAGAAACACAGACTTTTGCATAACGCATAAAGCATGTGCATAAGGAATTTCATTGGCCCATTTTCTTATGCATGAGTCAATGGACCAATCAAATTCTTTATGTATATGGTTTATGCGTTATGCAAAAGTCTGTGCTCCCCGCTTTAGCGTCAAATCAGATCACGTGATACAAATTGACGAATATTAAGCATCAATTTTGATCACGTGATCTGTTTTGACGCTAAAAATACGCGTCAAGCGTCAGCATGAAATTGTACCTTAAGCCGTAAGTCACAAATCATAAGTCATAAGCTAGAAATGGACCAATCACACTTGTCAATTATTAGTTTCTTACTTCCGATTTATGATTTATGGCTTATTGTAGAAGGCCCATAAGGCCGGTAGCGAATCCAATGTTACGATTTCCTTATTGATTACGTCTTACGGCCTTACGTTTTTCTATGTGTTTCTGGCTTAAGCCCGTAGCACATAGAAAAACGTAAGGCCGTAAACGTAATCAGTAAACGAATTGACCAATCACAGTTGAGAAAGTAAGCGGCGGCCGCTACGTTCTCAATTGTGATTGGTCAATTCACTTACTGATTACGTTTACGGCTTTACGTTTTTCTGTGCCACGGGTTTTAAGCCCAAAACACATGAAATGCATAAAGGCCATCATACGTACAAAAATTTTAGTAGTAATTGTAAGGTCTTAAGCAAATCGGCCAATCACAGTTTAGCGTATTAAAATGTGAGATCGTAATCTTGGATCTATTTTTTGTCCTTGTACTGTCTCTGATCTAGTACACACGGTGCAATAAGTTGAAATGGAATAAATATAAGTTTGTTTCATTGATTTTGCGATTTGCTTAAGACCTTACGATTCTACTAAAATTTTCATACGTGTGATGGCCTTGGGGCCTTTTTCACCAACGCCGATTGACTTAATCGACGATTAGTCCATTGGAATTGACCAATCGCATTTATCATTTAGTTTTGACGACAGACGCAATTGGTCAATTCCACAATGGACTAATCGTCGATTAAGGATGCGGTCGGAGTTGCCACTACGAATGCTTCGAAGCGTTTGATTAACCAATCAGAAGAAAGAATTTTACAAATTGACCAATCAAGAAACGCTTCGAAGCATTCGTAGTGGCAACTCGACCGCACCCTAAGTTAATCGGCGTTGGTGAAAGAGGTCTTTAACGTTTCATATCTAAAGTCCATTCTACATTGGTCGTATCGTAGGCGTCGCAGGTCACGAATTTGTTGCAACAGCCAATCCGATGTGTCAATTATGGGCCTTCTGCAATAAGCCGTAAAGGTTGGATTATACTGGTCGTAATCTGTTAACTTATGCTGTAATCTGTAAAAATTGACCAATTATAATCGATTATTCCCCTCCCATTCGACTGTAATTGGTCAATTTTTACAGATTACGGCATAAGTTAACAGTTTACGGCCAGTATAAATCAATCTTAAGTCACAAATCATAAGTCATAAGCTAGAAATGGACCAATCACAGTCGTTAATTTTTAGTTTCTTACTTCCGATTTATGACTTATGGCTTATTGTAGAAGGCCTATTATGGGCCTTCTACAATAAGCCGTAAGTCACAAATCATAAAGGTTGATTTATACTGGCCGTAAACTATTAACTTATGCCGTAATATGTAAAAATTGACCAATCACAGTCGAATGAGAGGGGAATAATCGATTATAATTGGTCAATTTTTACAGATTACGGCATATGTTAACAGATTACGGCCAGTATAAATCAACCTTAAGTCATAAGCTAGAAATGGACCAATCACAGTCGTCAATTTTTAATTTCTTACTTTCGATTTATGACTTATGACTTATGGCTCCCGCAGACAGAACGCGGAAACGCTTACCGCGCGGCGGAAGTTGGCACGATAACCAATCAATGTCTTGCCAGCGAGACGCTGATTGGCTATTGCGGCAACTTCAGCTGCGCGGCAAGCGTTACCGCGTTCTGTCTGCGGGAGCCATTATTGTAGAAGGCCCATTAGAAGTCTCACAACGCTTAAGGCGAGAAACACACACTTTTGCATAACGCATAAAGCATATGCATAAGGAATTTCATTGGCCCATTTTCTTATGCATGAGTCAATGGACCAATCAAATTCTTTATGTATATGGTTTATGCGTTACGCAAAAGCTGTGCTCCCCGCTTTACGATGCTACGATACGACCAATGTAGAATGGGCTTAACATGGCCGACCAAACAGTTAATACTCCAAGTGTTAGATGGCGTGCAATTTCGCTGGTCGCAAGTCGCAAGTCTTCCATTCTTCTTCTCCCTATTTTTTGGGCTTTGGGTTAAGTCCGTTGATCGTTAACATAAGTCGGCCGAGTGGTTGAATGTAGCGGTTTTTTGTAGTTACGAGGAATTAAGTCTATCAGAAATGGTTTCGAGAACGACGTCGAGAAGGATTCCCGAGGTGGAACCTCGTATAGACTACGTGCAATGTGATGGGCTGGTGGTGATGAAGATGGTGAAGCATTGCCACGAGGAATCCTCTGGCAACATGGAGGTCGCTCAGGGTGCTCTTCTCGGCTTGGTTGTACAGAACCGTCTGGAGATCACCAACTGTTTTCCGTTTCCCAAAAATGATGAGATCATGGATGAAGAGGAATATCAGCTCGCCATGATGCGGAGACTAAGATGGTATGTGTCAATGTGAATGTTCAGAAATACTTAACATAGTTGCGCCTTAGAAATTATCATAAAGATATTATTTTATTTAATGATGTCTAGGGTGAACGTTGATCACTTCCATGTTGGTTGGTACCAGAGTGCGGATGTCGGTAACTTTCTAAATCTATCCCTGCTGGAGTCACAATACCACTATCAAACTTCCATCGAAGAATCTGTTGTACTTATTTATGACACAGCAAAATCTGCCAGGGGTTTTCTCACTCTTAAAGCGTATCGACTCACTCCGCAAGCGATACAAATGTACAAGGAAAATGAATTTACTCCTGAAGCTCTGCGTACTTTAAAGATTGGATACGAGAGTCTCTTTGTCGAAATACCAGTAGTCATAAAGAACAGTAATCTGACAAATATTATGATGTCGGAATTGGATGAAATGATTCCTGAGGAACAAGGTACAAAGTATCTAGATCTTGGAACAGCCACAGTGTTAGAGAACCAGTTGAGATGTTTAATGGATCGAGTGGATGAATTGAATCAGGAAGCAATGAAGTTTAATAGATATCAACAATTAGTGGTTCGACAGCAGCAAGATAAGAATAGGCTCTTGGCCAAGAGAGCTCAAGAAAACGCTGCCAGAGCTGCAAAGGACGAACCACCATTGCCTGATGACGACATCAATAAATTGATGAGACCCCTCCCAGTTCCACCAAGATTAAATCCAATGATTGTTGCTGGACAAATTAATACATACAGTGAACATATTTCGCAATTCTGTGCCCAAAGTTTAGCAAAATTGTACATCACTCAAAGTTTACAAAATGCAAAGGAGGCAAAGTCTTCCCATTGATAAAATTAATGTATTACAAATATTTACGACATATTTAAAAAAAATGACTACAAAATTAAATAAACGAAACATATGATTTTCCAAGGAATTTCTATTTATTTATTTTTATATTTCTTTAAACTGAATATACATATATTTTCTATTAAAAAATGTTATAATATAAAAATACTAATTAATATAAGACTCTGTAAGTATAAACAATGTAAGTATAACAATATAAATAAAAAGGGGCAAAGAGCCGACAATATAACAAAACCAAAAAAACTTTAATTCAAATAATAATATATGTAGCTACAATGTTCAACAGATGTTTCGACTCTTACGTTTTTTTACTTACAGTAAATACAAATAAATTCGTTATACAAAATTCGTTATCCTACAAAAATTACTCCGTTCATGTTCTTCATTGAGTCAACAAGATGAAAATTCAAAAGTCAGAATGTATAAAATTTGGTATTCGAAAAAAATTCATGAGCAAATTCAAACTTAGTATTTCAAAAATAATCGTGATTAAAAAGAAATAGATAGAAATTAACAATATACATATATAAATATTTAGTATACCTTGTCATTTAAATCTGTAGATATCTAATATGTTAAGAGATAAAAAATACACGTATAAAACTGGTAACCAGCAAGAAATAAGTGCACAAGATCCATTATTACATTATAAAAGAAGCGAATTTGCAGTCACACTCATATCAACCAAGTCAGATAATGCAATGTCAATGTCAAAAAGGAAAACAGTTTGCAATTAAACATATTGACAATAGGTTTAAATTTTTCAGAAATTGTATTAACCTAACGAATTTTGTATAACGAATTTATAACTAATACGTTGAAAATGGCGAATAAGAGTCAATCTAAATTCGATAATATATTCTAATATTCTATGGCTGTGTTCCAAAATTGACTGCCAGTACTGAAAATCTATAGTTTACGTTACGAGCACTATAGGTTTTCAGTACTGGCAGTCAATTTTGGAACACATTCTATATTGCGAAGAATATCACGTAATGTTTGGCGTTTCGTCCCGGCTTCCACTACTGGACTCATCAGTAAGGTATTGTAGTGGAAGCCTACCTTAGACGCCGGTGTAAGTTATTAAATCGAGATTCTATATAAAGAGATATACGCGTATCTCAGCACTTGCGAGAATTTGCGAATATCGATAGACCTCTGATGGCGAGTCGATGTAGTAATATTCTTCGCAATATTTATTCAAAGTGAGAAATAACGTTCTATTAATATATGAAGTCCCCTCAAATTGCGCGCCGAACAATTGTCGGTCTTGCAACGCAAATCTAATAATCTGATTTTTAAATGTCCCCTCTTCTTAATTGTTGGGCGCCGAAAGATTTTCGGTCTTGCAACGCAACTCTAATAATCTGAAATAACCCCCCTCCTAAATATTTGCGCGCCGAAGGATTTTTCGGTCTTGAAACGCAATTAATCTAGAAACTGTAAATTTTTACTTAATGAACAGAATTGCAATGTATTATCTGCGTTATTACAGCCTGCGGTTTGAAAACAAATAATTGAAGAATTAAAGGACTCTTTTTATAAACAATAAATAATACGTTGAAAATGGCGAATAAGAGTCAATCTAAATTCGATAATATATTCTAATATTCTATATTGCGAAGAATATCACGTAAATAACGAATTTAATAACGAATTTATATTTACTGTAACATTGAGAATGACCCGATCGAGTCGAAACGTTTGTTGAACATTGTAGGTACATATATTATTAAAATTAATGAAGAGAAACAAGGTTATGATCTAATAAAATCTTTAAAATCTTTAATTTATTCTTATATATATTATTATTTGAATTAAAGTTTTTTGGTTTTATTATATTGTCGGCTCTTTGCCCCTTTTTATTTATATTGTCATATTATAATATACATATTTAAAAAATTGCATAATTATATCTAATAATAAAATTATTATAATACCCTGCGCGCACGCGCACACACACACACACAATCTTTGAGAATATTCAATAATTGGATAAATTAATGTATAATTTAAAAATTATTTACTTTTTTGTTATCATATACAATCTTTTGAGACATTAAGTTGCCAAATCTTTGGTAGAATATCTCCACATCTTCCTTCCACTTTTAAATTTACACATTTATCAGCTCTAGTCTCGCCAATGTTTACTATTGCTATTGGCTTCTTGGCATCAATCGCTTGCAATACTATTCTGTATGCGGAGAATGTACTAAGAGTCGTTCCTAAAATTAGCAAAGCATCTAAACTCTCTACATTAGCTTTCACGTTTTGTACTTTCTCGTGTGGTACATTGTCCCCAAAGAATACGATATCTGGTTTCAATATGCCACCACAATTATCGCAAGTAGGAACATTAAAGCCTTCCACTTGTGTCTGTCAAATATTTTTTGTTTAAAATAGTGTATATATTTAAAACATTACAAGTATGTATGTGTATATATATAGATATATATATGTATACACACAAATATGACTATTGTATATATGTATACCTGTGACAATTCTACGTCACCATCAGGTCTTATCATCTCGGTAGTTGCAATCATAGAAGGATTGAGTTTTTGAAATACTCTTTGAAGATAGTATCTGCTTATCTTATGATCACAATTTAAACACATTACTCTGAACGCTGTTCCATGCAGCTCAATCACTTTCTTACTTCCTGCTTTTAAATGTAAATTATCTACATTCTGTGTAACGATACATCCCACCTTTCCAATATATTCTAAATGTTTTAATAGCTCGTGTGTAATGTTTGGTTTAAGAGAGGAAAACCTATAAATATGTGCTGATAAGAGATGACGACACATCCCTATCAACTTTTTCTTTAGAGAATATATCTATTTGTTTGAATTACAAAAAGATTAACAAACCTTGACCATCCAATATAATTTCTAGCCCAGTACCGTCTTCTCGTTGCTTCGCTATCACAAAATTCCTTATAAAGAATTGGTTTGCGATTGCTTCTGGCATAAAGACCGACCTTGAATGATCTGTAATCTGGAATACCACTTTCCGTGGATATTCCTGCTCCAGTTAACACACATAGACGGTGATATTTATTGACAAATTCTTTTAATCTCATTATATCCTTTATTGACACTGGGTAACATTTTGGAACGAAAGCGAGATTTGAGACTACAACGTGATAAACATCTTAATATACGCGCACATACACAAACACACAATCGTTATAATTTAAAAAACGATTGAAACAAACGTTTATCTATTTAAACAGATATAACAAAACTTAGCATGTATTATGTACTTACAATGTAATTCTGATGAAACATTTGTAAAAAGTTTTGCATCGTGGCATATATGTCTCGCAATCATAACGAAAAACATCTAATTTATTGTTTTGTCATAAAATATTAAAAATTTACATGTGTGTGTGTGTGTGTGGTTTTTAAATTAAATTTTATGCTTCATGTTATGAAAAAATTGGGCGAGTTATGAAGCGTTTTTTCGTTCTAGATATCACAGTAGCGTTTGGTTGATTAGGAGCATAGACATATAAGATAGACCCAGCATCCATATACCTTTCTATAGTATATGAGTCGAAGGCATATCTCTAAGTGATACGCAGAAAATATTGTTTCTATTAATAGTAGATAAATCACGTGGAAAACAAATTGGAGTTGAAAAAATTATTGATTACGTCGATCGCGTAATTCCTAATTAATATAACGTCTAATCTATACATTAAATAAATCAAGGTAAAATAATATGCCATTAATTTTGATAAAAGTATTCAACATAAATTAAAAGGGCGAAGTAAAAGTCAGAAGTAAATTACATTTAAAATAATTTAAAAATGTTAACATATTTACAATAGAAATATTACAAAAAATTGCTTAAAATTAAAAACATTATGCCCGTTACTTAAAATTAAAAACATGCTGCGCGTAACAA